>NW_028290230.1:0-34094 GCF_059628265.1 Tinamus guttatus | reverse complement strand
GGGGGAACTGGGAACACTGGGATCAATGGGGGGGGATCCGGGATCCCGGGAATGGGAATGGGGGAAACCGGGAATGGGATGGGGGGAACTGGGAACACTGGGATCAATGGGGGGGATCCGGGATCCCGGGAATGGGATGGGAGAAACCGGGAATGGGATGGGGGGACCTGGGAACACTGGGATCAATGGGGGGGGATCCGGGATCCCGGGAATGGGGGAAACTGGGAATGGGATGGGGGGAACTGGGAGCACTGGGATCAATGGGGGGGATCCGGGATCCCGGGAATGGGAATGGGGGGAACTGGGAATGGGATGGGGGGAACTGGGAACACTGGGATCAAGGGGGGATCCCGGGAATGGGAATGGGAAGGGGGCGGGACCGGGCGGACCGGGATAACTGGGAACACTGGGATCAATGGGGGGGATCCCGGGAATGGGAATGGGAATGGGAAGGGGCGGGACCGGGCGGACCGGGATAACTGGTCGGCCCGGGCGGGGCGGGGGGGGCGGGGCCGGGAGCCGCTCGGGCAGGTCCGGACGCCGGGGCCCCTCCCGGAGGGGGGCGGGGCCGGGGGCGGGGCTGGGGGCGGGGCTAGGGCGGGGAGGCGGGGGGGGCTAGAGGGGTCCGTAGGGCTCTATAGGGGTCCATGGGGGTCTATAAGGGGTCCGGGGGGTCTATAAGGGGTCCTTAGGGGTCCATGGGGATCTATAAGGGGTCCGTAGGGGTCTATAAGGGGTCCTTAGGGGTCCATAGGGGTCCGTAGGGCTCTATAGGGGTCCATAGGGGTCTATAAGGGGTCCTTAGGGGTCCATAGGGGTCCATGGGGATCTATAAGGGGTCCATAGGGGTCTATAAGGGGTCCTTAGGGGTCCATAGGGGTCCGTAGGGGTCTATAGGGTTCCATGGGGGTCTATAAGGGGTCCTTATGGGTCTATAGGGATCCATGGGGGTCTATAAGGGGTCCGTAGGGCTCTATAGGGGTCCATGGGGGTCTATAAGGGATCCATGGGGGTCTATAAAGGGTCCATAGGGGTCCGTAGGGCTCTATAGGGGTCCATGGGGGTCTATAAGGGGTCCGTGGGGGTCTATAAGGGGTCCTTAGGGGTCCATAGGGGTCCGTAGGACTCTATAGGGGTCCATGGGGGTCTATAAGGGGTCCTTAGGGGTCCATAGGGGTCCATAGGGGTCTATAGGCGTCCGTAGGGGTCTATAGGGGTCCATGGGGGTCTATAAGGGGTCCATAGGGGTCCATAGGGGTCCGTAGGGCTCTATAGGGGTCCATGGGGGTCTATAAGGGGTCCTTATGGGTCTATAGGGATCCATGGGGGTCTATAAGGGGTCCATAGGGGTCCATAGGGGTCCGTAGGGCTCTATAGGGGTCCATGGGGGTCTATAAGGGGTCCTTAGGGGTCCATAGGGGTCCGTAGGGCTCTATAGGGATCCATGGGGGTCTGTAAGGGGTCCTTAGGGGTCCATAGGGGTCCGTAGGGCTCTATAGGTGTCTATACGGCTTTGTAGGGTTTATAGGGGTCCATGGGGGTCCATAGGGGTCTATAAGGGGGCTATAGGGGGCTACAGGGGTCCATAGGGGTCTATAAGGGGTCCTTAGGGGTCTATAGGGCTCTATAGGGCTCTGTAGGATCTATAGGGGTCCATGGGGGTCGATATGGGTCTATAAGGGGGCTATAGGGGGCTACAGGCATCCATAGGGGTCCATAGGGGTCTATAAGGGGTCCGTAGGGGTCTATAGGGATCCATGGGGGTCTATAAGGGGTCCATGGGGGTCTATAAGGGGTCCTTAGGGGTCTATAGGGGTCCGTAGGGCTCTATAGGGATCCATGGGGGTCTATAGGGGTCCGTGGGGTCTATAAGGGGTCTATAGGGGTCTATAGGGGTCCAAAGGGTCTATAGGGGTCCATGGGGGTCCATAGGGGTCTCTAAGGGGGCTATAGGGGGTACAGGAGTCCATCGGGGTCCATAGGGGTCTATAAGGGGCCCTTAGGGATCTATAGGGGTCCATAGGGGTCTATAAGGGGTCCTTAGCGGTCTATGGGGGTCCATAGGGGGCTATAGGGGGCCACAGGGATCCATAGGGGTCCATAGGGGTCTATAAGGGGGTCCATAGGGGTCTATAAGGGGGTCCTTAGGGGTCTATAGGGTCCATGGGGGTCCATAGGGGTCTATAAGGGGGCTATAGGGGTCTATAAGGGGTCCTTAGGAGTCTATAGGTGTCTATAGGGCTCTGTAGGGTTTATAGGGGTCCATGGGGGTCCATAGGGGTCTATAAGGGGGCTATAGGGGTCTATAAGGGGTCCATGGGGGTCTATAAGGGGTCCGTAGGGGTCCGTAGGGGTCTATAGGGATCCATGGGGGTCTATAAGGGGTCCTTAGTGGTCTATAGGGATCCATGGAGGTCTATAGGGGCCCATGGGGGTCTATAGGGATCCATGGGGGTGTATAAGGGGTCCTTACCGGTCTATGGGGGTCCATAGGGGTCTATAGGGGTCCGTAGGGTCTCTAGGTGTCTATAGGGCTCTGTAGGGTCTATAGGGGTCCATGGGGGTCCATAGGGGTCTATAAGGGAGCTATAGGGGGTACAGGGGTCCATAGGGGTCCATAGGGATCTATAAGGGGGCTATAGGGGGCTACAGGGGTCCGTAGGGGTCTATAAGGGGTCCTTAGCGGTCTATGGGGGTCCATAGGGGTCTATAGGGCTCTGTAGGATCTATAGGGGTCCATGGGGGTCCATGGGGGTCCATAGGGGTCTATAAGGGGGCTATAGGGGGCTACAAGCATCCATAGGGGTCTATAAGGGGTCCATAGGGGTCCATAGGGGTCTATAAGGGGACTATAGGGGCCCATAGGGGGTTTTTAGGGGATCTATAGGGGTCCACACTGGCCTATAGGGGTCCGTAGTGATCCATAGAAGTTTATAAGGGATCTATAGGGCTCTATAGGACTCTCTAGTGCCCATACTGGTCTATAGGGCTCTATAGGGCCCATACTGCTCTATAGCGGTCTATAAGGGGTCTATAGGGCTCTGTAGTGCCCATACTGGTCTATAGGGTTCTATACCGGTCTATAGGACTCTATAGGGCCCATACTGCTCTATAGCAGTCTATAAGGAATCTATAGGACTCTATAGGGCCTATGCTGCTCTATAGGGCCCATACTGCTCTATATGGGTCTATAAGGGGTCTATAGGGCTCTATAGGGCCCATCCTGGTCTATAGGGCCCATACTGCTCTATAGCAGTCTATAAGGGGTCTGTAGGGCTCTATAGGGCCCATCCTGCTCTATAGGGCTCTATAGGACTCTGTAGGGCTCTGTAGGCCCCATACTGGTCTATAGGGCTCTATACTCGTCTATAGGGCTCTATAGGGCCCATACTACTCTATAGCAGTCTATAAGGGGTCTATAGGGCTCTATAGGGCCCATCCTGGTCTATAGGACTCTACAGGGCTCTATAGAGCCCATACTGTTCTATAGGGCCCATAGTGGTCTATAAGGGCTCTATAGGGCCCATTCTGGTCTATAGGACTCTACAGGGCTCTATAGAGCCCATACTGTTCTATAGGGCCCATAGTGGTCTATAAGGGCTCTATAGGGCCCATCCTGCTCTATAGGGCTCTATAGGACTCTATAGGGCTCTGTAGGGCCCATACTGGTCTATAGCAGTCTATAAGGGGTCTATAGGGCTCTATAGGGCCCATCCTGGTCTATAGGACTCTACAGGGCTCTATAGAGCCCATACTGTTCTATAGGGCCCATAGTGGTCTATGGTGGTCTATAAGGGCTCTATAGGGCCCATCCTGGTCTATAGGGCTCTATAGGGCTCTATAGGGCTCTGTAGGGCCCATACTGGTCTATAGGGCTCTATACTGGTCTATAGGGCTCTATAGGACCCATACTACTCTATAGCAGTCTATAAGGGGGTCTATAGGGCTCTATAGGGCCCATCCTGCTCTATAGGGCTCTATAGGGCTCTATAGAGCCCATACTGTTCTATAGGGCCCATAGTGGTCTATAGTGGTCTATAAGGGCTCTATAGGGCCCATCCTGCTCTATAGGGCTCTATAGGGCTCTATAGGTCCCATACGGCTCCATACCGACCTCCCCCCCCCCCCCAGGCCATGCCGGACGCCGACCCCCGCCTGGACCCCGGCCGCTGGGCGGGGCCTTCCCCCGGCCCCGCCCCCGCGGGGCGCCGCCCCCGCGCCAGCCCCGCCCCCGCGGCCGAGGCCCCGCCCCCCCGGCGGGGCTTCTGGCGCCGATTGGGCGGCTGCTGCGGCTGCTGCCGCCGGGGGCCCCCCCACGTGGGACCCCCCCCCGGGGGAGGTCCCGGGCCAGAGACCCCCCCAGCCCCTGCGCCCCGGTGAGTTTTGGGGCCAAAAACCCCCGTTTCGGGCAAAAAAACGCCAAAAAACGCCCCCGATTTACCCAAATTGGCCGTTTCGAGGAGCCCCCTCAAGGCGGTTTCGAGGAGCCCCTCAAGGCAGTTTCATGGCGCCCCTTTCCCGTCCCGACTCCCCCCATCCAGTCTCAGCACCATTTTGGGGCCAAAAACCCCCGTTTCGGGCAAAAAAATGCCAAAAAAGCCCAAAAATCACCCAAAGCGGCGGTTTCGAGGAGCCCCCTCAAGGTGGTTTCGTGGCGCCCCTTCACCCCCCACAAAATCCCATCCCAAC
Source organism: Tinamus guttatus (assembly GCF_059628265.1). Classification (NCBI taxonomy): domain Eukaryota; kingdom Metazoa; phylum Chordata; class Aves; order Tinamiformes; family Tinamidae; genus Tinamus; species Tinamus guttatus. The sequence continues at coordinate 29,405 of NW_028290230.1, read as the reverse complement.
CCCCCCATCCAGGCTCATCACCATTTTGAGGCCAAAACGCCCCATTTGGGGCAAAAAAGGCAAAAAAAAAAAAAAAAAAAAGCCCCCAAATTACCAAATTGGTAGTTTCAAGGCCCCCCCCCCCCCCCGGCGGTTTCGTGCCCCTCCCCTTCCTATCCCATCCCCCCCCCCGCCATTGTATCCCCACACCCCCCCTCTTCCCCCTTTTGGGGCAAAAAAGGCCTCTTTTGGGCAAAAGATGCCCCCAAATGACCTAAAATTGACGGTTTCGAGGCCCCCCCAAAACACATTTTTGGGTCATTTTAGGGGTTCCCGGGGTCACATTCACGTGGGGGTTTCACCCCCCAACTCCCCCTTTCCCCCCGCACCCCCTCCCGCCACCATCTTGCCCCTCCCTGACCGAAACCCACCATATTGGACCTCAAAATGACGGTTTCGAGGCCCCCCAAAATGGGATTTTTGGGGATTTGGGGGTCATAGAGAGAGGGGATCTCACCCCCCACCTCCCCCTTTCCCAATGCACCTCCTCCCGCCGCCATCTTGCCCCTCCCTGACCCAAACCTGCCATATCGGACCCCAAAATGACGGTTTCAAGGCCCCCCAGAACACATTTTTGGGTCATTTTGGGGGTTCCTGGTGTCACATTCACATGGGACTTTCACCCCCCAACTCCCCCTTTCCCCCTGCACCCCTTCCCACCGCCATCTTGCCCCGCACCCCCCTCCCTGACCCAAAATCACCATATTGGACCCCAAAATGACGGTTTCAAGGCCCCCCAAAACACATTTTTGGGTCATTTTGGGGATTTCCAGGATCATATTCACATGGGACTTTCACCCCCCAACTCCCCCTTTCCTCCCCCACCCCCTCCCGCCGCCATCTTGCCCCTCCCTGACCGAAGTCTGCCATATTGGACCCCAAAATGACGGTTTCAAGGCCCCCCAAAATGGGATTTTGGGGGGATTTTGGGGCATTTTGGGGTCATAGAGACACGGGGCTTTCACCTCCCAACCCCCCCTTTCCCCCCACACCCCCTCCCACCGCCATCTTGCCCCGCACCCCACTCCCTGACCCAAAATCACCATATCGGACCCCAAAATGACGGTTTCAAGGCCCCCCAGAACACATTTTTGGGTCATTTTGGGGGTTCCCGGGGTCACATTAACACGGGGGTTTCACTCCCCACCTCCCCCTTCCTCTCTGCACCCCCTCCCGCCGCCATCTTGCCCCTCCCTGACCCAAACCCGCCATATCGGACCCCAAAATGACGGTTTCAAGGCCCCCCCAAAATGGGATTTTGGGGCATTTCAGGGGATTTTGGGGTCATAGAGACATGGGACTTTCACCCTCCAACTCCCCCTTCCTCCCTGCACCCCCTCCCGCCGCCATCTTGCCCCGCACCCCACTCCCTGACCCAAAATCACCATATTGGACCTCAAAATGATGGTTTCAAGGCTCCCCAAAACACATTTTTGGGTCATTTTGGGGGTTCCCAGCATCATATTCACATGGGACTTTCACCCCCCAACTCCCCCTTTCCCCCTGCACCCCCTCCCACCGCCATCTTGCCCCTCCCTGACCCAAACCCGCCATATCGGACCCCAAAATGACGGTTTCAAGGCCCCCCAAAATGGGATTTTGGGCCATTTCAGGGGATTTTGAGGTCATAGAGACATGGGACTTTCACCCCCCACCTCCCCCTTCCTCCCTGCACCTCCTCCCACCGCCATCTTGCCCCTCCCTGACCCAAACCCGCCATATCGGACCCCAAAATGACGGTTTCAAGGCCCCCCAAAACACATTTTGGGTCATTTTAGGGGTTCCTGGGGTCACATTCACATGGGACTTTCACCCTCCAACTCCCCCTTTCCTCTCCCACCCCCTCCCACCACCATCTTGCCCCTCCCTGACCCAAACCCGCCATATTGGAACTCAAAATGACGGTTTCAAGGCCCCCCAAAATTGATTTTTTGGGGATTTTGGGGTCGTAGAGACAGGGGATCTCACCCCCCACCTCCCCCTTTCCCAATGCACCCCCTCCCGCCGCCATCTTGCCCCTCCCTGACCGAAGTCCGCCATATTGGACCCCAAAATGACGGTTTCAAGGCCCCCCAAAACACATTTTGGGTCATTTTAGGGGTTCCCGGGGTTGCATTAACACGGGGGTTTCACTCCCCAACTCCTCCTTTCCTCCCGCACCCCCTCCCACCGCCATCTTGCCCCTTCCCCCCAAACCAGACCCCAAAATGACGGTTTCAAGGCCCCCCAAAACGCCGTTTTTTTGGCCTTTCGGGGTATTTCGGGGCGCCGGTTTCACCGGCCCGGGTCCCCCCCAGGCCTGCTGGCCCCCCGGGGCCTGGTGGTGGGGTCGCCGTCGGACCGGGCCGCCCACCGCACGGCCGAGTTCGCGTGCGGGGCCTTCGTGGCGCGCCGGGGTCAGTCCTTCGGGCTCCGGGTGCTGCTGCCCCGGCCCTTCCGGCCCGACGAGGACGCCCTGTGCGTGGAGCTGACGCTGGGTAATTAACGGGGCGCTAATTGGGGGGTAATTAGGGGATGGGGGGGTAATTAGGGGTTGGGGGGTAATTAGGGGTTGGGGGTATTTGGGGGCTGGGGGGGAATTAGGGCTTGGGGGTATTGGGAGACTGGGGGGTATTTGGGGCTGGGGGGGTATTTGGGGGCTGGGGGGTATTTGGGGGGTTGGGGGGTATTTGGGGGCTTAGGGGGTATTTGGGGCTTTGGGGGGGTATTTGGGGCTGGGGGGTAATTAGGGCTCTGGGGGTTAATTGGGGATGGGGGGTAATTAGGGCTTGGGGGGTAATTAGGGGCTGGGGGTAATTAGGGGCTGGGGGGAATTAGGGGCTTTGGGGGGTAATTAGGGGCTGGGGGGTATTTGGGGGGCTAGGGGGTAATTAGGGCTCTGGGGGTTAATTGGGGATGGGGGGTAATTAGGGGCTGGGGGTAATTAGGGGCTGGGGGGGAATTAGGGGCTTTAGGGGGTAATTAGGGGCTTTGGGGGGTAATTAGGGGCTGGGGGGTATTTGGGGGTTGGGGGGTATTTGGGGCCTGGGGGGTATTTGGGGTTGGGGGTATTTGGGGGGCTAGGGGGTAATTAGGGCCCTGGGGGTTAATTGGGGATGGGGGGTAATTAGGGCTTGGGGGGTAATTAGGGGCTGGGGGTAATTAGGGGCTGGGGGGGAATTAGGGGCTTTGGGGGGTAATTAGGGGCTGGGGGATATTTGGGGGGCTAGGGGGTAATTAGGGCTCTGGGGGTTAACTGGGGATAGGGGTAATTAGGGGTGGGGGGGTAATTAGGGGCTGGGGTAATTAGGGGTGGGGGTAATTAGGGGCTGGGGGTAATTAGGGGCTTTGGGGGGTAATTAGGGGCTGGGGGGTATTTGGGGGTTGGGGGTATTTGGGGGGCTAGGGGGTAATTAGGGCTCTGGGGGTTGAATTGCAGATGGGGGGGAATTAGGGGTGGGGGGTAATTAGGGGCTGGGGGTAATTAGGGGCTGGGGGGGAATTAGGGGCTTTGGGGGGTAATTAGGGGCTGGGGGGTATTTGGGGTTGGGGGTATTTGGGGGGTTGGGGGGTATTTGGGGCCTGGGGGGTATTTGGGGGGCTAGGGGGTAATTAGGGCTCTGGGGGTTAATTGGGGATGGGGGGTAATTAGGGGTGGGGGTAATTAGGGGGCTGGGGGGTAATTAGGGGCTGGGGGGTATTTGGGGCTGGGGGGTATTTGGGGTTGGTGGTATTTGGGGGGCTGGGGGTAATTAGGGCTCTGGGGTTGAATTGGGGATGGGGTAATTAGGGGTGGGGGGTAATTAGGGGCTGGGGGGTATTTGGGGCTGGGGGGTATTTGGGGGGTTGGGGGGTATTTAGGGTTGGGGGTATTTGGGGGGCTAGGGGGTAATTAGGGCTCTGGGGGTTAATTGGGGATGGGGGGTAATTAGGGCTTGGGGGGTATTTGGGGGCTGGGGGGGTAATTAGGGGCTTTGGGGGGTAATTAGGGGCTGGGGGGGGAATTAGGGCTTGGGGGTATTGGGAGACTGGGGGGTATTTGGGGCTGGGGGTATTTGGGGGGCTAGGGGGTAATTAGGGCTCTGGGGGTTAATTGGGGATGGGGGGTAATTAGGGCTTGGGGGGTATTTGGGGGCTGGGGGGGGTAATTAGGGGTTGGGGGTAATTAGGGGCTGGGGGGGAATTAGGGCTTGGGGGTATTGGGAGACTGGGGGGTATTTGGGGCTGGGGGGTATTTGGGGACTGGGGGGTATTTGGGGGCTTAGGGGGTATTTGGGGCCTGGGGGGTATTTGGGGTTGGGGGTATTTGGGGGGCTAGGGGGTAATTAGGGCTCTGGGGGTTAATTGGGGATGGGGGGGATTAGGGGCTGGGAGTAATTAGGGGCTGGGGGGAATTAGGGGCTGGGGGGGTAATTAGGGGCTTTGGGGGGTAATTAGGGGCTGGGGGTATTTGGGGACTGGGGGGTATTTGGGGCCTGGGGGGTATTTGGGGTTGGGGGTATTTGGGGGGCTAGGGGGTAATTAGGGCTCTGGGGGTTAATTGGGGATGGGGGGTAATTAGGGCTTGGGGGGTAATTAGGGGTGGGGGGTAATTAGGGGCTGGGGGGTAATTAGGGGCTTTGGGGGGTAATTAGGGGCTGGGGGGGTAATTAGGGGGCTTAGGGGGTATTTGGGGACTGGGGGGTATTTGGGGGCTGGGGGGTAATTAGGGGGTGGGGGTAATTAGGGGGATGGGGGTAATTAGGGCCCTGGGGGCTAATTAGGGGCTGGGGGGTAATTAGGGGACTGGGGGATATTTGAGGGCTGGGGGGTAATTAGGGGGATGGGATAATTAGGGGAATGGGGGTAATTAGGGGAATGGGGGTAATTAGGGGCTGGAGGGGGCCCATGGGCCTGTATATATATAGGGGGGGTTATGACATCATAGCCACCCCGATGACGTCATCACCCCATGACGTCACCCCCCCCAGGCCCCACCCCCCAGGTGGCCAAGGGCACCCACATCCTCATCCCGCTGGGGGGGGAGTCGCCCACGGGCTGGACGGCCGAGGAGGAGGGGGCGGAGCCGGAGGGGGCGGGGCCCGGCGACGGCCCCGCCCTCCGCGTGCGCCTGGCCCCGCCCCCCGACGCCCCCGTGGGGCGGTACCGGCTGAGCGTGAAGACGCGGACGGCGGCCGGGGAGTTCGCGGCGCCGTTCGGGGACGACGATGACGTCATCCTGCTCTTCAACCCATGGTGCCCCGGTGAGGAACGGCGGTTTCCAGGCTCCCCATAGCGAGAAACGGCGGTTTCGAGACTCCCCATAGCAAGAAACGGCGGTTTTGGGGCACTCCATAGTGAGAAACGGTGGTTTTGGGGCACCCTATAGTGAGAAATGGTGGTTTCGAGGCTCCCCATAGCGAGAAACGGCGGTTTCGAGACTCCCCATCCCGAGAAACGGCAGTTTCAGGGTGCCCCATAGCGAGAAACGGCAGTTTTGGGGTGCCCTATAGTGAGAAATGGCGGTTTCGAGGCTCCCCATAGCGAGAAACGGCAGTTTTGGGGTGCCCTATAGTGAGAAATGGCGGTTTCGAGACTCCCCATCCCGAGAAACGGCAGTTTCAGGGTGCCCCATAGCGAGAAACAGCGGTTTTGGGTTGCCCTATAGTGAGAAATGGTGGTTTCGGGGTGCCCCATAGCGAGAAACGGCAGTTTCGAGACTCCCCATCCCGAGAAACGGCAGTTTTAGGGCGCCCCATAGCGAGAAACGGCAGTTTTGGGGTGCCCTATAGTGAGAAATGGTGGTTTCGGGTATCCCCATGGTGAGAAATGGCAGTTTCGGGGTGCCCCATGGTGAGAAATGGCGGTTTCGGGGTGCCCCATGGTGGAGAATGGGGAGTTCGCGGCGCCGTTCGGGGACGACGATGACGTCATCCTGCTCTTCAACCCATGGTGCCCCGGTGAGGAACGGCGGTTTCGAGGCTCCCCATCCCGAGAAACGGCAGTTTCAGGGCGCCCCATAGCGAGAAACGGCAGTTTTGGGGTGCCCTATAGTGAGAAATGGCGGTTTCGGGGCTCCCCATAGTGAGAAATGGCAGTTTTGGGGTGCCCTATAGTGAGAAATGGTGGTTTCGGGGTGCCCCATAGCAAGAAACGGCGGTTTCAGGGTGCCCCATAGTGAGAAATGGCGGTTTCGGGGCTCCCCGTGGTGAGAAACGGCAGTTTAGGGGCTCCTTGTAGTGAAAAACGGCGGTTTCGGGGCTCCCTACGACGGCGAACGGAGGTTTTGGGGCTCCCCATGGCAAGAAATGGCGGTTTCGGGGCTCCCCACGGTGAAAAAATGCATTTTCAGGGCTCTTTGGGGTGAAAAATGGCAGTTTCGGGGCTCCCCATGCCCAGAAACCATTTTTGTCGGTTTCCAGGCCCCCCAAAACCCCCTTTTTTTGGCGTTTCGGGGCTTCCCAATGTCCGTTTTTCGCGGGGTTTTCGCCCAATCGGGTGCGGGGACCTCGGGGGTTGGGAGGTCACCATGTTGGGGACCCCCCCAGATGACCTCGTTTACATGGAGAAAACCAGCGACCTCAACGAATACGTCCTCAACGAGACCGGCCGCATCTTCTACGGCACCGAGGCCCAGATCGCCGAGCGCTCCTGGAACTACGGGCAGGTACCCTCACCCCGGCAGACCCCAAAACACCTCTTTTTTCCCCCAAAAAATCACCCGGGGACCCCCAAAAACCCAAGGTGGCACCTCCAAAATCCTGGAGGAACCGCCCAAAAACCTCCAGTTTGAGCTCAAAATGAGCAAACGGGTGGAATTAACCCCAAAATCCACTCTCTAAAATATGGAGGGGGACCTGAAAGACACTAAAGACCCCAAAATAGGTCTCCAAAATGAGTAGAAACGCCCCAAAAAGGTGGTGTCCCCCCATAAGGACCACGAGGAACCTCAGGAGAAGGTCTCCGGAGTGGCTTTTTTGGGGTGAATTGGGGCCAATTTGGGTGTTTTTGGCCCCATAGTTCGAAGCCGGCGTCCTCGAGGCCTGTCTCTCCATCCTGGACCGGCGCGGGATGCCCCACGCGGCCCGGGGGGACCCCATCATGGTGGCCCGGGTGGTGTCGGCCATGGTGGGTGTCGATTTTGGGGGGAATTCTGGGGGTTTCGGGGCGGGATCGGGAGGTTTCGGGGCTTCCTGGGGGGTTTTGGGGGGGATCTTGGTGGGTTTGGAGGGTTTCCCGATGGGTTTTGGGGGTTCCCATTGGGTTTTGGGGGGTTCCCGTTGGATTTTGGGGCTTCCCGTTGGGTTTTGGGGGTTCCCGTTGACTTTTGGGGGGTTCCCGTTGGGATACGTTGGGTTCCCGTTGACTTTTGGGGGGTTCCCATTGAATTTTGGGGGTTCCCATTGGATTTTGGGTGGTTCCCGTTGGATTTTGGGTGGATCTCGTTGAGTTTTGTTGGGTTCCCGTTGACTTTTGGGGGGTTCCCGTTGGATTTTGGGGTTTCCCGTTGGATTTTGGGGGTTCCCGTTGGGTTTTGGGTGGATCTCGTTGAGTTTTGGGGGGTTCCCGTTGAGTTTTGGGGGGTTCCCATTGGATTTTGGGGGGTTCCCATTGGATTTTGGGTGGTTCCCGTTGGGTTTTCTTGGGTTCCCGTTGACTTTTGGGGGGTTCCCATTGGATTTTGGGGGTTCCCGTTGGGTTTTGGGTGGATCTCGTTGAGTTTTGTTGGGTTCCCGTTGACTTTTGGGGGGTTCCCATTGGATTTTGGGGGTTCCCATTGGATTTTGGGGGTTCCCATTGGGATTCGTTGGGTTCCCGTTGACTTTTGGGGGGTTCCCGTTGGATTTTGGGAGTTCCCGTTGGATTTTGGGGGTTCCCGTTGGGTTTTGGGGGTTCCCGTTGGGTTTTGGGTGGATCTCGTTGAGTTTTGTTGGGTTCCCGTTGACTTTTGGGGGGTTCCCGTTGGATTTTGGGGGTTCCCGTTGGATTTTGTTGGGTTTCCGTTGGGTTTTGGGGGGTTCCCATTGGATTTTGGGGGTTTCTCATTGGGTTTTGGGTGGATCTCGTTGAGTTTTGTTGGGTTTTCATTGGGGTTTCTTCAGTTCCCGTTGACTTTTGGGGGGTTCCCATTGGATTTGGGGGGTTCCCGTTGGGTTTCAGGTGGATCTCGTTGGGTTTTGTTGGGTTCCTGTTGGATTTTGTTGGGTTCCCGTTGGGTTTTGAGGGTTCCTCATTGGATTTTGAGGGTTCCTCATTGAGTTTTGAAGGTTTCCCATTGAGTTTTGAGGGTTCCTCATTGAGTTTTGAAGGTTCCTCATTGGATTTTGAGGGTTTCTGTTGGGTTTTGGGTGGATCTCAATGGGTTTTGGGTGGTTCCCATTGAGTTTTGGAGGTTCCTCAATGAGTTTTGAGGGTTCCTCATTGGATTTTGAGGGTTCCTCATTGAGTTTTGAAGGTTCCTCATTGAGTTTTGAGGGTTCCTCATTGAGTTTTGAGGGTTCCTCATTGAGTTTTGAAGGTTCCCCATTGAGTTTTGAGGGTTCCTCATTGGATTTTGAGGGTTCCTCATTGAGTTTCGAAGGTTCCCATTGAGTTTTGAGGGTTCCTCATTGAGTTTTGAAGGTTCCTCATTGAGTTTTGAGGGTTCCTCATTGAGTTTTGGAGGGTTCCCCATTGAGTTTTGGGGGTTCCTCGTTGAGTTTTGAAGGTTCCCCATTGAGTTTTGGGGGTTCCTCATTGAGTTTTGAAGGTTCCTCATTGAGTTTTGAGGATTCCTCATTGAGTTTTGAGGGTTCCTCATTGGATTTTGAGGGTTCCTCATTGAGTTTTGAAGGTTCCTCATTGAGTTTTGAGGGTTCCTCGTTGAGTTTTGAGGGTTCCTCATTGAGTTTTGAGGGTTCCTCCTTGAGTTTTGAAGGTTCCTCATTGGGTTTTGGGGGTTTCTGTGGGGTTTTGGGTGGATCTCATTGGGTTTTGGGTCCTTCCCATTGAGTTTTGGAGGTTCCTCAATGAGTTTTGAGGGTTCCTCATTGAGTTTTGGAGGTTCCTCATTGAGTTTTGAAGGTTCCTCATTGGCTTTTGGTGGCTCCTGTTGGGTTTTGGGTGCTTCCCGTTGAGTTTTGAGGGTTCCTCGTTGAGTTTTGAGGGTTCCTCCTTGAGTTTTGAGGGTTCCTCCTTGAGTTTTGAAGGTTCCTCATTGGGTTTTGGGGGTTTCTGGTTGGGTTTTGGGTGGATCTCATTGGGTTTGGGGTCCTTCCCATTGAGTTTTGGAGGTTCCTCAATGAGTTTTGAGGGTTCCTCATTGAGTTTTGAAGGTTCCCATTGAGTTTTGGAGGTTCCTCATTGAGTTTTGGAGGTTCCTCATTGAGTTTTGAGGGTTCCTCGTTGAGTTTTGAAGGTTCCTCATTGAGTTTTGAAGGTTCCCCATTGAGTTTTGAGGGTTCCTCATTGAGTTTTGAAGGTTCCTCGTTGAGTTTTGAGGGTTCCTCATTGGCTTTTGGTGGCTCCTGTTGGGTTTTGGGTGCTTCCCATTGAGTTTTGGAGGTTCCTCATTGAGTTTTGAGGGTTCCTCGTTGAGTTTTGAGGGTTCCTCATTGAGATTTGAAGGTTCCTCATTGGGTTTTGGGGGTTTCTGTTGGGTTTTGGGTGGATCTCATTGGGTTTTGGGTCCTTCCCATTGAGTTTTGGAGGTTCCTCATTGAGTTTTGGGGGTTCCTCATTGAGTTTTGAAGGTTCCCATTGAGTTTTGAGGGTTCCTCATTGAGTTTTGAGGGTTCCTTATCGAGTTTTGAAGGTTCCTCATTGGGTTTTGGGGGTTTCTGTTGGGTTTTGGGTGGATCTCATTGGGTTTTGGGGGTTTCTGTTGGGTTTTGGGTGGATCTCATTGGGTTTTGGGTCCTTCCCATTGAGTTTTGGAGGTTCCTCAATGAGTTTTGAGGGTTCCTCATTGAGTTTTGAAGGTTCCCCATTGAGTTTTGAGGGTTCCTCATTGGATTTTGAGGGTTCCTCATTGAGTTTTGAAGGTTCCCATTGAGTTTTGAGGGTTCCTCATTGAGTTTTGAAGGTTCCTCATTGAGTTTTGAGGGTTCCTCGTTGAGTTTTGAGGGTTCCTCATTGGATTTTGAGGGTTCCTCATTGAGTTTTGAGGGTTCCTCATTGGCTTTTGGTGGCTCCTCTTGGGTTTTGGGTGCTTCCCGTTGAGTTTTGAGGGTTCCCCATTGAGTTTTGGGGGTTCCTCATTGAGTTTTGAAGGTTCCTCATTGGGTTTTGGGGGTTTCTGTTGGGTTTTGGGTGGATCTCGTTGGGTTTTGGGTGCTTCCCATTGAGTTTTGGAGGTTCCTCAATGAGTTTTGAGGGTTCCTCGTTGAGTTTTGAGGGTTCCTCATTGAGTTTTGAAGGTTCCCATTGAGTTTTGGAGGTTCCTCATTGAGTTTTGGAGGTTCCTCATTGAGTTTTGAGGGTTCCTCATTGAGTTTTGAGGGTTCCTCATTGGGTTTGGGGAGTTTCTGTTGGGTTTTGGGTGGATCTCATTGGGTTTTGGGGGTTTCTGGTTGGGTTTTGGGTGGATCTCATTGGGTTTTGGGTCCTTCCCATTGAGTTTTGGAGGTTCCTCAATGAGTTTTGAGGGTTCCTCATTGAGTTTTGAAGGTTCCCATTGAGTTTTGAGGGTTCCTCATTGAGTTTTGAAGGTTCCTCATTGAGTTTTGAGGGTTCCTCATTGAGATTTGAAGGTTCCTCATTGGGATTTGGGGGTTTCTGTTGGGTTTTGGGTGGATCTCAATGGGTTTTGGGTGCTTCCCATTGAGTTTTGGAGGTTCCTCAATGAGTTTTGAGGGTTCCTCATTGAGTTTTGAAGGTTCCCATTGAGTTTTGAGGGTTCCTCATTGAGTTTTGAGGGTTCCTCGTTGAGTTTTGAGGGTTCCTCATTGGGTTTGGGGAGTTTCTGGTTGGGTTTTGGGTGGATCTCATTGGGTTTTGGGTCCTTCCCATTGAGTTTTGGAGGTTCCTCAATGAGTTTTGAGGGTTCCTCATTGAGTTTTGGAGGTTCCTCATTGAGTTTTGAGGGTTCCTCATTGGCTTTTGGTGGCTCCTTCTGGTCACTTCTCATTGGCCTCCGGGCCCTCCCGCGGTCTCCTCGGCCGATCCCGTTGGCCCTTCCTCCTCATTCCGTTGCCGCCCTCGCAGGTCAACTCCCTGGACGACAACGGGGTCCTGGTGGGCAACTGGACGGGCAACTATTCCCAAGGGACCAACCCGTCGGCGTGGGCCGGTTCCGTGGACATCCTCCGCTCCTACCACGCCACGGGGGCCCCCGTGCGCTACGGCCAATGCTGGGTCTTCGCCGGCGTCATGACCACGGGTGAGGACCCCCAATGGGGACACTTGGGAGGCCTCCTGAGATGCCGGTTGGCCCTTTTTTTGCTCGTTTTTTGCCCGATTTTGCCCGTTTTTGCGCCGTTTTTGCGTCAATTTTGCCCGTTTTTGCGCCGATTTTTCCCGTTTTCGCACGTTTTTGCCCCCGTGACGTCATCCGACGTCACGTGACGTCATCCCCCCCCCCAGTCCTGCGCTGCCTGGGGCTGCCCACGCGCACCGTCACCAACTACAACTCGGCGCACGACACCGACGTGTCGCTCACCACCGACATCTACTTCGACGAGGCCATGAAGCCCCTGGAGCGCCTCAACACCGACTCCGTCTGGTACCACCATAGACCCGCTTGGGGCCCCATTGGGGTTTGGGGGGTCCCCGTTGGGTTTTGGATGGTTCTCGTTGGGTTTGGTTGGGTTCTCGTTGGGTTTGGTTGGGTTCTCGTTGGGTTTTGTTGGGTTTTTGTTGGGTTTGGGTGGTTCCCGTTGGGTTTTGGGTGGTTCTCGTTGGGTTTTGGGTGGTTCTCGTTGGGTTTTTTTGGGTTCTCGTTGGGTTTGGTTGGGTTCTCGTTGGGTTTTGTTGGGTTCTTGGTGGGTTTGGGTGGTTCCCGTTGGGTTTTGGGTGGTTCCCGTTGGGTTTGGTTGGGTTCTCGTTGGGTTTTTGTTGGGTTTGGTTGGGTTCTCGTTGGGTTTTGTTGGGTTCTTGGTGGGTTTGGGTGGTTCCCGTTGGGTTTTGGGTGGTTCCCGTTGGGTTTTGGGGGTCCCCGTTGGGTTTTGTTGGGTTCTTGTTGGGTTTCGTTGGGTTCTTGTTGGGTTTTGGGGGTCCCCGTTGGGTTTTGGGGGGTCCCCGTTGGGTTTTGGATGGTTCTTGTTGGGTTTCGTTGGGTTCTTGTTGGGTTTTCAGGAGGTCCTATTGGGTTTTGTTGGGTTCTCGTTGGGTTTGGTTGGGTTTTGTTGGGTTCTCTTTGGGTTTTGTTGGGTTCTTGGTGGGTTTTGGGTGGTTCCCGTTGGGTTTTGTTGGGTTCTCATTGGGTTTGGTTGGGTTCTCGTTGGGTTTTGTTGGGTTCTTGGTGGGTTTTGGGTGGTTCCCGTTGGGTTTTGGGTGGTTCTCGTTGGGTTTTGTTGGGTTCTCGTTGGGTGTTGTTGGGTTCCCGTTGGGTTTTCTGGGGTTCCCGTTGGGTTTTTTGGGTTCCCGTTGGGTTTTGTTGAGTTCCCGTTGGGTTTTGTTGGGTTCCGTTGGGTTTTGGGTGGATCCCGTTGGCTTCCGTTGGGTTCCGCTCGATTCCCGTTGACTTCCGGTGGCTTCTTGGTGGCTTCGGGTGACCACTCTGCCCCGGGGGGCCCCGGATGAGCTCGGCCCGGTCCATACGGCCCCATCCCGGTCCATACGGCCCCGTCCCGGTCCATACGGCCCCATACGGCCCCATCCCGGCAGGAACTTCCACGTCTGGAACGACTGTTGGATGAAGCGGCCCGACCTGCCCAGCGGCTACGACGGGTGGCAGGTCCTGGACGCCACCCCCCAGGAGACCAGCAGCGGTAGGGCGGGCTATACGGGGCCATACGGGGCCATACGGGGCCATATTGGCCCACATGGGGAGCTATGGGGCTGTTGGGGGCCATAAGGGCCCTATTTTGGGCCACACAGGTCCAACCTGGCTATACGTGTCTATACTGGCCCATAGTGGGCCACACTGGTCCCTACCACTCCATACTGGTCTATACTGGGCCATATTGGCCCATATGGGGAGCTATGGGGCTGTAGGGGGCTATAAGGTCCCTATATTGGGCCATCCTGGCCTATGTTGGTCCATACTGGCCTATACTGTCCTATATTGGCCTATGCGGCTCCATACTGGTTTGTTGTCATCCATTGAGTCTATGCTGGTCCATACTGGTCTATGTTGGTCCATAGTGGTCTATGTTGGTCCATACTGGTCTATGTTGGTCCATAGTGGTCTGTGTTGGTCCATAGTGGTCTATGTTGGTCCATAGTGGTCCACAGTGGTCTATGTTGGTCCATAGTGGTCCATGTTGGTCCATACTAGTCTGTGTTGGTCCATACTGGTCTATGTTGGTCCATAGTGGTCTGTGTTGGTCCATATGGGTCCATGTTGGTCCATACTGGTCCATGTTGGTCCATACTGGTGTGTGTTGGTCCATACTGGTCTATGTTGGTCCATACTGGTCCATACTGGTCTATCTTGGCCCATATTGGTCCATACTGGTCCATACTGGTTTATGTTGGTCCATAGCGGTCTATGGTGGTCCATACTGGTCCATAGTGGTCTATGTTGGTCCATACTGGTCCATACTGGTGTACGTTGCTCTATAGTGTTCTATGTTGGTCTATGTTGGTCCATACTGGTCCATACTGGTCTATGTTGCTCTATAGTGTTCTATGTTGGTCTATGTTGGTCCATACTGGTCCATACTGGTCTATGTTGCTCTATAGTGTTCTATGTTGGTCTATGTTGGTCCATACTGGTGTACGTTGCTCTATAGTGGTCTATGTTGGTCCATACTGGTCCATACTGGTCCATGTTGGTCCATACTGGTCCATACTGGTCTATGTTGGTCTATAGTGTTCTATGTTGGTCTATCTTGATCCATACTGGTCCATACTGGTGTACGTTGCTCTATAGTGGTCCATACTGGTCTATGTTGGTCCATACTGGTCTATGTTGGTCTATAGTGGTCTATGTTGGTCCATACTGGTCCATACGGGTCCCCGCAGGGCTGTTCTGCTGCGGGCCCTGCTCGGTGACGGCGGTCAAGAACGGCGAGGTCTTCCTCAAGTACGACACCCCCTTCGTCTTCGCCGAGGTCAGGGGGGCGTGGCCTGGGCCAGGGGGCGGGGCTAAGGACATGGGGGCGGGGCCTGGGGCGGGGGAGTGGCCTGGAGCGGGGGGGGAGCGGGGGGGGGTTGGGGCTAAAGGGGAACCCCCCCCAGGCAGGGAGGGGCATTGGGGGCGTGGTCATATAATAGGGGTGGGCTATGCAAATAGAATGGGGGCGTGGTCTATGTAAATGAAGAGGCGTGGCCAGCGGGCCTTAAAGGGGCCATGGAGGCTCCCAATAGGGGTTGCTTGGGGCCAGGGGGAGGGCGGGGAAGGGAGGGCGGGGCCATGCAAACGAGGGGGTGCACTATGCAAATGTAGGGGTGTGGTTATTCAAATGAGGTGGGCGTGGTCAAAGGGCCTCAAAGGGCCACGGGGGCTCCCACTAGAGGTTGGAAAGGAGGGCGGGGACGGGTAAATGAAGGTGGGGTTATGCAAATGAGGGGGCGTGGCTATTCCAACGAGGTGGGCGTGGCCAGAGGGCCTTAAAGGGGCCGCGGCAGCTCTGTAGGGGCGGAGGAAAGGAGGCCAACAGCACCCAAGGGAAAGGGGGCGGGGGCGGGGAATGAAGGGTGGGGCTATGCAAATGAAGGTCGCAGCCATGCAAATGAGGGGGGCGTGGCCGCAGGTGAACAGCGACAAGGTGTACTGGCAGCGGCAGCCCGACGGCGGCTTCGCCGTGGTGCACGTGGAGGAAGGCGCCATCGGGCGCCGCATCAGCACCCTGGGCGCCGCCTCCGGCGCCCGATTGGACATCACCGACCAGTACAAGCACCCCGAGGGTGAGGCCACGCCCCCCCGGAGGCCACGCCCCCCCCCCCGTATATGGCTCCGCCCCTAACCCCCAGGCCGACCCAGTGGATGAGCCTTGGCGCTAGTGACTGGTCAATGGCTTTGGAGGCCTCCTATTGGTCAAGCCGTGACCTTAGACCCCTCCCATTGACCAACCCTTGCCCCCATTGGCCAACCATGACCCCAGACTCCTCCCATTGACCAACCCATGACCCAGACCCCTCCCATTGACCAGCCCTTGACCCCATTGGCCAACCCATGACCTCAGACCCCTCCCATTGGCCAACCCATGACCCTAGACCCCTCCCATTCACCCATCCATGACCCCCATTGGCCAACCCATGACCCCAAACCCCTCCCATTGACCAACCCATGACCCCATTGACCAACCCATGACCCTAGACCCTTCCCATTGACCAGCCCTTGACCCCATTGACCAACCCATGACCCTAGACCCTTCCCATTGGCCAACCCATGACCCCATTGACCAACCCATGACCCCATTGCCCAACCCATGACCCCATTGACCAACCCATGACCCCAGACCCCTCCCATTGACCAACCCATGACCCCATTGGCCAACCCATGACCCTAGACCCCTCCCATTGACCAACCCATGAGCCCATTGACCAACCCATGACCCCATTGACCAACCCATGACCCCAGACTCCTCCCATTGGCCAACCCATGACCCTAGACCCCTCCCATTGACCAACCCATGACCCCAGACTCCTCCCATTGGCCAACCCATGACCCTAGACCCCTCCCATTGACCAACCCATGACCCCATTGACCAACCCATGACCCTAGACCCCTCCCATCGACCAACCCATGACCCTGGGCCCAACCCATTGACCAACCCATGACCCCATTGGCCAACCCATGACCTCAGACCCCTTCCATTGACCAACCCATGACCCAGACCCCTCCCATTGACCAACCCATGACCCTAGACCCTTCCCATTGGCCAACCCATGACCCCATTGACCAACCCAAGACCCCATTGACCAACCCATGACCCCATTGCCCAACCCATGACCCCAGACCCCTCCCATTGGCCAACGCATAAGCCCCGCCCCCCTCCCCAGGCTCGGAGGAGGAGCGCCGCGCGGTCGCCACGGCGACGGCCCACGGCTCCCGCCCCCGCTCCGGGGCCACGCCCCCCTCGGGGGAGGTGGCGGTGACGGCGGAGGCGGGGCCGGCGGTGGCGGGGGCGGAGCTGGAGCTGCGGGCGGTGGCCCGGAACAGGGGGGCGGAGCCTCGGACCCTGCGGCTCCGCCTGGCGCTGGCCCCGCTCCGCTACACGGGGGTGGCCGGGGCGACGTTCCGGCAGGAGCAGCACAAGAGGGTCCTGCCCCCCGGACAAGGTGACGGACACAATTCCCGTTCCCCATTCCCGGATCCCAGGGCCCCATTCCCGTTCCCCATTCCCATTCTCCATTCCCATTCCCGGGTTTCTTTCCCCATTCCTGGACCCTTTTCCCCATTCCCAAGCCCCTTTCCCCATTCCTGGATCCCTTTCCCCATTCCTGGACCCCATTCCCATTCCCGGCTCCCTTTCCACATTCCCAGCTCCCTTTCCCCGTTCCCGGCTCCCTTTCCCCATTCCCGAGCCCTTTTCCCCATTCCCGGATGCCCCTTTCCCCATTCCCGGGCCCCTTTCCCCATTCCCAGACGCTCCTTTCCCATTCCCGGATGTGTCCCCATTCCCATTCCCAGACCCCATTCCCATTCCCAGACCCCATTCCCCTTCCCGAACACCCCATTCCTAGACCCCATTCCCCTTCCCGAACACCCCATTCCTAGACACCCCATTCCCATTCCCGTTTCCCCATTCCCATTCCCGAACATCCCATTCCCATTCCCAGACACCCCGTTCCCCTTCCCGAACACCCCATTCCCAAACACCCCATTCCCATTCCCAGACCCCATTCCCATTCCCATTCCCCTTCCCAAACACCCCATTCCCATCCCCATCCCCATCCCCATCCCCATCCCCATTCCCATTCCCATTCCCATCCCCATCCCCATCCCCATTCCCATTCCCCATTCCCATTCCCAAACGCCCCATCCCCATTCCCATTCCCATCCCCATCCCCATTCCCATCCCCATCCCCATTCCCATCCCCATTCCCGTTCCCATCCCCATTCCCATTCCCATCTCCATTCCCATTCCCATCCCCATCCCCATTCCCATTCCCATTCCCATTCCCAAACGCCCCATCCCCATCCCCATCCCCATTCCCATCCCCATCCCCATTCCCATCCCCATTCCCATCCCCATCCCCATTCCCGTTCCCATCCCCATTCCCGTTCCCATCCCCATTCCCGTTCCCATCCCCATTCCCATTCCCATCCCCATTCCCATTCCCATCCCCATTCCCATCCCCATTCCCATTCCCATCCCCATCCCCATCCCCATTCCCATCCCCATCCCCATTCCCATTCCCATCCCCATCCCCATCCCCATTCCCATCCCCATCCCCATTCCCATCCCCATTCCCATTCCCATCCCCATCCCCATCCCCATCCCCATTCCCATTCCCATCCCCATTCCCATTCCCATCCCCATCCCCATCCCCATCCCCATTCCCATCCCCATCCCCATCCCCATCCCCATCCCCATCCCCATTCCCATTCCCATCCCCATTCCCATTCCCATCCCCATCCCCATTCCCATCCCCATCCCCATCCCCATCCCCATCCCCATTCCCATCCCCATTCCCATCCCCATCCCCATCCCCATCCCCATCCCCATCCCCATCCCCATTCCCATTCCCATTCCCATTCCCATCCCCATCCCCATCCCCATTCCCATTCCCATCCCCATCCCCATCCCCATCCCCATCCCCATCCCCATTCCCATCCCCATTCCCATCCCCATTCCCATCCCCATTCCCATCCCCATCCCCATTCCCATCCCCATCCCCATCCCCATCCCCATTCCCATTCCCATCCCCATCCCCATTCCCATCCCCATTCCCATTCCCATTCCCCTTCCCAAACACCCCATTCCCATTCCGATTCCCCATTCCCGAACTCCCATTCCCATTCCCAGCGGACACGGTGACCATGACGATTCCGTACCGGGAATACGGCCCCCACGTCGGGGACCGGGACGCGCTCCGGCTCACGGTGTCCGGGATGGCCTCCCGGTCCCCATTCCCATTCCCATTCCCATCCCCATTCCCATTCCCCATTCCCATCCCCATCCCCATCCCCATTCCCATTCCCCATCCCCATCCCCATCCCCATTCCCATCCCCATTCCCATCCCCATTCCCATTCCCATCCCCATCCCCATCCCCATCCCCATCCCCATTCCCATTCCCATCCCCATTCCCATCCCCATTCCCATCCCCATTCCCATCCCCATCCCCATCCCCATTCCCATCCCCATTCCCATCCCCATCCCCATCCCCATCCCCATCCCCATTCCCAAACACCCCATTCCCATTCCCAAACACCCCATTCCCATTCCGATTCCCCATTCCCGAACTCCCATTCCCGTTCCCAGCGGACACGGTGACCATGACCATTCCGTACCGGGAATACGGCCCCCACGTCGGGGACCGGGACGCGCTCCGGCTCACGGTGTCCGGGACGGCCTCCCGGTCCCCATTCCCATTCCCATTCCCATTCCCATTCCCATCCCCATCCCCATCCCCATCCCCATCCCCATCCCCATTCCCATTCCCATTCCCATCCCCATTCCCATCCCCATCCCCATTCCCATCCCCATCCCCATTCCCATCCCCATCCCCATCCCCATCCCCATCCCCATTCCCAAACACCCCATTCCCCTTCCCAAACACCCCATTCCCATTCCGATTCCCCATTCCCATTCCCCCATTCCCGTTCCCAGCGGACACGGTGACCATGACCATTCCGTACCGGGAATACGGCCCCCACGTCGGGGACCGGGACGCGCTCCGGCTCATGGTGTCCGGGACGGCCTCCCGGTCCCCATTCCCATCCCCATTCCCATTCCCATCCCCATCCCCATCCCCATCCCCATCCCCATCCCCATTCCCATCCCCATTCCCACCCCATCCCCATTCCCATCCCCATCCCCATTCCCATTCCCATCCCCATTCCCATTCCCATTCCCCATTCCCAAACACCCCATTCCCATTCCGATTCCCCATTCCCATTCCCCCATTCCCGTTCCCAGCGGACACGGTGACCATGACGATTCCGTACCGGGAATACGGCCCCCACGTCGGGGACCGGGACGCGCTCCGGCTCACGGTGTCCGGGATGGCCTCCCGGTCCCCATTCCCATTCCCATCCCCATTCCCATCCCCATCCCCATCCCCATTCCCATTCCCATCCCCATTCCCATCCCCATTCCCATCCCCATTCCCATTCCCATCCCCATCCCCATCCCCATCCCCATCCCCATCCCCATCCCCATTCCCATCCCCATCCCCATTCCCATCCCCATTCCCATCCCCATTCCCATCCCATCCCATCCCCATCCCCATTCCCATTCCCATTCCCATCCCCATCCCCATCCCCATTCCCATCCCCATCCCCATCCCCATCCCCATCCCCATCCCCATCCCCATTCCCATCCCCATCCCCATCCCCATCCCCATTCCCATCCCCATTCCCATTCCCATCCCCATTCCCATTCCCATCCCCATCCCCATCCCCATCCCCATCCCCATTCCCATCCCCATTCCCATCCCCATCCCCATTCCCATCCCCATTCCCCATCCCCATTCCCATTCCCATCCCCATCCCCATCCCCATTCCCATCCCCATTCCCATTCCCATCCCCATCCCCATTCCCATCCCCATTCCCATCCCCATTCCCATTCCCATCCCCATCCCCATCCCCATCCCCATTCCCATCCCATTCCCCATTCCCATCCCCATCCCCATTCCCATCCCCATCCCCATTCCCATCCCCATCCCCATTCCCATTCCCATCCCCATCCCCATCCCCATCCCCATTCCCATCCCCATCCCCATTCCCATTCCCATCCCCATTCCCATCCCATCCCCATTCCCATCCCCATTCCCATCCCCATCCCCATCCCCATTCCCATCCCCATCCCCATCCCCATCCCCATCCCCATCCCCATCCCCATTCCCATCCCCATCCCCATCCCCATTCCCATCCCCATCCCCATCCCCATTCCCATCCCCATCCCCATCCCCATCCCCATTCCCATCCCCATTCCCATCCCCATCCCCATCCCCATCCCCATCCCCATCCCCATCCCCATCCCCATCCCCATTCCCATCCCCATTCCCATTCCCATCCCCATTCCCATCCCCATTCCCATCCCCATCCCCATCCCCATCCCCATTCCCCTTCCCAAACACCCCATTCCCATTCCCCATTCCCATTCCCATTCCCCCATTCCCATTCCCAGCGGACACGGTGACCATGACCATTCCGTACCGGGAATACGGCCCCCACGTCGGGGACCGGGACGCGCTCCGGCTCACGGTGTCCGGGATGGCCTCCCGGTCCCCATTCCCATTCCCATTCCCATTCCCAAACACCCCATTCCCATTCCCATTCCCCATTCCCGAACTCCCATTCCCGTTCCCAGCGGACACGGTGACCATGACCATTCCGTACCGGGAATACGGCCCCCACGTCGGGGACCGGGACGCGCTCCGGCTCACGGTGTCCGGGACGGTGGAGGAGACGGCCCAGGCGGTGGCCACGGAGCTGCGGATCCGCCTGCGGACGCCGGATCTCACCCTCACGGTGCGGACGGGAACGGGAAATTCCCGGATCCCGGGGCCATTCCCGGATCCCAGGACCCCTTCCCACATCCTGGAACACTTCCCGGATCTCTGGGGCCATTCCCAGATCCCTTGGGCCCTTCCCGCATCCCTGGGACCCTTCCTGGATCCCTGGGACCTTCCCGCATCCCAGGGCCCCTTCCCGGATCCCTTGGGCCATTCCCGGATCCCTTGGGCCATTCCCAGATCCCTGGGACCCTTCCTGGATCCCTTGGGCCATTCCCAGATCCCAGGGCCATTCCCAGATCCCTGGGACCTTTCCCGGATCCCTTGGGCCATTCCCGGATCCTTTGGGCCCTTCCCACATCCCTGGGACCATTCCCGGATCCCAAGGCCCTTTCCCGGATCCCTTGGGCCATTCCCAGATCCCTTGGGCCATTCCCAGATCCCTGGGACCCTTCCTGGATCCCTGGGACCCTTCCCACATCCCAGGGCCCTTCCCAGATCCCTTGGGCCATTCCCAGATCGCTTGGGCCCTTCCCACATCCCTGGGACCATTCCCGGTTCCCAAGGCCCTTTCCCGGATCCCTTGGGCCCTTCCCGGATCCCTTGGGCCCTTCCCGGATCCTTTGAGCCATTCCCAGATCCTTTGGGCCCTTCCCAGATCCCTTGGGCCATTCCTGGATCCCAGGGCCCCTTCCCGGATCCCTTGGGCCATTCCCAGATCCCTGGGACCCTTCCTGGATCCCTGGGACCTTCCCGCATCCCAGGGCCATTCCCAGATCCCTTGGGCCATTCCTGGATCCCAGGGCCTCTTCCCAGATCCCAGGGCCCATTCCCGCATCCTGGGGCCCCTTCCCACATCCCATGGCCATTCCCGGATCCCTGGGATCTTTCCCAGATCCCGGTTCCCTTCCCGAATCCCAAATCCCGGTTCCCTTTCCCGAATCCCGAATCCCGAATCCCGGTTCCTTTCCTGAATCCCGAATCCCGGTTCCTTTCCCGAATCCCGAATCCTGAATCCCGGTTCCTTTCCTGAATCCCGAATCCCGGTTCCCTTCCCGAATCCCGGTTCCTTTCCCGAATCCCGAATCCCGAATCCCGAATCCCGGTTCCCTTTCCCACATCCCGAATCCCGAATCCCGGTTCCCCTTCCCGAATCCCGGTTCCCTTTCCCGAATCCCGAATCCCGCATCCCGGTTCCTTTCCCGAATCCCGCATCCCGAATCCCGGTTCCCTTCCCACATCCCGAATCCCGCATCCCGCATCCCGGTTCCCTTCCCAAATCCCGAATCCCGCATCCCGAATCCCGAATCCCGGTTCCCGCCGCAGCCGCTGGCCCCGGCCGTGGTCGGCCAGGAGCTCCCGATCCAGGTGGTTTTCCAGAACCCGCTCCCGGAGCCGCTCAAGGGCACCGTGTTGCGCATGGAGGGATCCGGCATCTCCTGCCCCAAACCCGTGGCCGTGGGGTGAGCGCGGGGACCGGGAAGGGGCCCCGGAGTCCGGGAATGCCGTTTTTCCCATTGCCAAATAGGGAGCCATTGAAATCCCCATAGGGAGCCCCTTGCCAAATAGTGAGCCATGGGGAGCCCCATAGGGAGCCCCTGCCAAATAGGGAGCCATTGGGAGCCCCATAGGGAACCCCTGCCAAATAGGGAGCCATTGGGAGCCCCATAGGGCCCCTCTGCCACATAGTGATCCATTCGGATCCCCACAGGGCCCCCATTGCCAAATAGTGATCCATTGGGTTCCCCATAGAGGTCCCTTTGCCAAATAGTGAGCCATTAGGATCCCCATAGGGCTCCCCTGCCACATAGTGATCCATTGCCAAATAGTGATCCATTGGCTTCCCCATAGAGGGTCTCCTGCCAAATAGTGATCCATTGGGTTCCCCATAGGAACTCCCCTGCCAAATAGGGAGCCATTGGGAGCCCCATAGAGGTTCCCTTGCCAAATAGTGATCCATTGGGTTCCCCATAGAGGGTCTCCTGCCACATAGTGATCCATTGGGATCCCCAGACCCCCCTGCCACATAGTGATCCATTGGGATCCCCATAGGAACTCCCCTGCCACATAGTGATCCATTGGGATCCCCATAGGAACTCCCCTGCCACATAGTGATCCATTGGGATCCCCATAGGGCCCCCCTGCCAAATAGTGATCCATTGGGATCCCCATAGGGTCCCCATTGCCACATAGTGATCCATTGGGATCCCCATAGGGCTCCCCTTGCCACATAGTGATCCATTGGGATCCCCATAGGAACTCCCCTGCCACATAGTGATCCATTGGGATCCCCATAGGGCCCCCCTGCCAAATAGTGTTCCATTGGGATCCCCATAGGGTCCCCATTGCCACATAGTGATCCATTGGGATCCCCATAGGGCTCCCCTGCCACATAGTCATCCATTGCCAAATAGTGATCCATTGGCTTCCCCATAGAGGGTCTCCTGCCAAATAGTGATCCATTGGGTTCCCCATAGGAACTCCCCTGCCAAATAGGGAGCCATTGGGTTTCCCATAGAGGTTCCCCTGCCAAATAGTGATCCATTACTATCCCCATAGAGGTTCCCTTGCCAAATAGTGAGCCATTAGGATCCCCATAGGGCTCCCCTGCCACATAGTGATCCCTTGGGTTCCCCATAGAGGGTCTCCTGCCAAATAGTGATCCATTGCCAAATAGTGATCCAATAGGATCCCCATAGGGCTCCATTGCCACATAGTGATCCATTGAGTTCCCCATAGAGCTTCCCTTGCCACATAGTGATCCATTGGGATCCCCATAGGGTTCCCCTTGCCACATAGTGATCCATTGGGATCCCCATAGGGGTTCCCCTGCCAAATAGTGATCCATTGCCAAATAGGGAGCCATTGGGATCCCCATAGGGACCCCATTGCCACATAGTGATCCATTGGGATCCCCATAGGGTCCCCATTGCCAAATAGTGATCCATTGTGATCCCCATAGAGCTCCCCTTGCCACATAGCGATCCATTGGGATCCCCATAGGGTCCCCATTGCCACATAGTGATCCCCATAGGGTTCCCCTTGCCACATAGTGATCCATTGGGATCCCCATAGGGCTCCCCTGCCACATAGTGATCCATTGGGATCCCCATAGGGCTCCCCTGCCACATAGTGATCCATTGGGTTCCCCATAGGGCCCCCCTGCCACATAGTGATCCATTAGGATCCCCATAGGGTTCCCCTTGCCACATAGTGATCCATTGGGATCCCCATAGGAACTCCCCTGCCAAATAGTGATCCATTGCCACATAGTGATCCATTCAGTTCCCCATAGAGCTCCCCTTGCCACATAGTGATCCATGGGGTTCCGGGAAGGGGCCCTGGCATCCGGGCGCTGACGGAGGGGGCGTGTCCCGGCAGGCGCGTGGGCCCCGCCCAGGCCGTGAGGCTCCGCCCCCTGGTGGTGCCGCTCCGGCCCGGCCGGCGCCGCCTGGTGGCCGCCCTGGAGAGCTCCCGCCTGGGCCCCGTCCACGGGAGCCTCGTCCTGGACGTCGCCGCCGGGAATGCCGGGAATGCCGGGAATGCCGGGAGCGCCGGGAGCACCGGGAGCCCCCCCCGGAGGAGGCGGCCCGGCCGCCGGGGCCCCCGCGCGGCGCCGGCGGGAAGCACCGGGGGGTGATGGGAGGGGGTTGGGAGCCATTGGGAGGCATTGGGAGCCACTGGGATCCACTGGGAGCCATTGGGAGTCATTGGGATCCATTGGGAGTCGTTGGGATCTATTGGGAGTCGTTGGGATCTATTGGGAGTCTTTGGGAGCCATTGGGAGCCATTGGGATATATTGGGAGTCATTGGGAGCCATTGGGAGTCATTGGGAGTCCTTGGGAGCCATTGGGATTCATTGGGATCTATTGGGATCCATTGGGAGTCATTGGGATCTATTGGGAGCCATTGGGATCCATTGGGAGTCGTTGGGATCTATTGGGAGTCTTTGGGAGCCATTGGGAGCCATTGGGAGCCATTGGGATCTATTGGGAGCCATTGGGAACCATTGGGAGCCATTGGGATCCACTGGGATCCACTGGGAGCCATTGGGAGTCATTGGGAGCCATTGGGATTCATTGGGATCTATTGGGAGCCATTGGGAGTCATTGGGATCTATTGGGAGCCATTGGGAGCCATTGGGAGCCATTGGGAGCCATTGGGAGTCATTGGGATCTATTGGGAGTCATTGGGAGCCATTGGGAGCCATTGGGATCTATTGGGAGCCATTGGGATATATTGGGAGCCATTGGGAGTCATTGGGATCCATTGGGAGTCGTTGGGATCTATTGGGAGTCTTTGGGAGCCATTGGGAGTCATTGGGAGTCATTGGGAGTCATTGGGATCTATTGGGAGCCATTGGGAGCCATTGGGATCCATTGGGAGCCATTGGGAGCCATTGGGAGTCATTGGGATCCATTGGGAGTCATTGGGAGCCATTGGGAGCCATTGGGATCTATTGGGATCTATTGGGAGCCATTGGGATATATTGGGAGTCATTGGGAGCCATTGGGAGCCACTGGGATCCATTGGGATCCATTGGGAGCCATTGGGATCTATTGGGATCTATTGGGAGCCATTGGGAGCCATTGGGAGTCATTGGGATATATTGGGAGCCATTGGGATATATTGGGAGCCATTGGGAGTAATTGGGATCCATTGGGAGTCGTTGGGATCTATTGGGAGTCTTTGGGAGCCATTGGGAGTCATTGGGATCTATTGGGAGCCATTGGGAGTCATTGGGAACCCTTGGGAGCCATTGGGATCTATTGGGAGTCATTGGGAGCCATTGGGATCTATTGGGGAGGTATTGGGATTTATTGGGCTCTATTGGGACCTTTTGGGATTTATTCGGAGCCATTGGGATCCACTGGGATCTGTAGGGAGCCATCGCGATCTTTTGGGAGTCATTGGGATTTATTGGGGGGGGGGTATTGGGATCTATTGGGATCCACTGGGAGCCATTGGGATCTATTGGGATCCCTTGGGAGCCATTGGGATCCAATGGGATCCACTGGGAGCCAATCGGGATCCATGAGGGGCCAACTGGGAGCCACTGGGAGCCATTGGGATCCAATGGGATCCAATTGGGATCCATTGGGAGCCAATTGGGAGTGACTGGGATCCATTGGGAGCCAATTGGGATCCATTGGGAGCCATTGGGAGTCACTGGGATCCACTGGGATCCAATTGGGATCCATGGGGGCCAACTGGGAGCGTTTGGGATCCAATTGGGATCCATTGGGAGCCAATTGGGAGTGACTGGGATCCATTGGGAGCCATTGGGATCCATTGGGAGCCAATTGGGAGTCACTGGGATCCACTGGGATCCAATTGGGAGTCACTGGGATCCATTGGGAGCCAATCGGGAGTCACTGGGATCCAATTGGGATCCATGGGGGCCAACTGGGAGCGTTTGGGATCCATTGGGATCCAATTGGGAGTCACTGGGATCCACTGGGATCCAATCGGGATCCACTGGGAGTGACTGGGATCCACTGGGATCCACTTGGGATGCATTGGGAGCCATTGGGAGCCATTGGGATCCAATTGGGAGTCACTGGGATCCGTCCTGGGCCCCATTGGGATCCCTGGGGGGTGGGCGGGGCTCCCGGATGACGTCATCGCCGTGACGTCACGCCGCGGGGGGGGAGGGGGCGCCTGGGCCTCTCCTGCCCCCCCCCCCGTTGTCCCCCCCCCCCCAATAAAGGCGCTGCTGCTGTTGACGCGGTGACGTCACTGCGGGTGACGTCACGGGGAGGGGCGGGCGGCGCCGCGGCGCGGGGGGGGGGCGGGGCCGCGCTGACGTCACGGGGGGAGGGGGCGGCGCGCGGGGCGGGGCCGCGCGGACGTCGCGGGGAGAAGGGGCGGCGGCGCTGACGTCACTTCCGGCGCGGGGCGCCCGTTGCCCGCGCGGAGCCGCCGGAGCCGCCGCCGCCGCCCGGAAGTGACGCCGCCCGCCCGCCCCCCCCCCCGGCATGGGCGGAAGTGACGTCAGGTGAACGGGGGGGGGGGCACCGGGGAGCGGGGTCGGGGGGGGGGAGCGGGTTGGGAGGGGGGGAGCGGCGCGAGGAGGGACTTCCGGGTTGGGCTGCGGGGGGGGGGGGAGCGGGAGGCGTCACTTCCGGGAGGGCCGGGGGGGCAGGAGCCCCTTGGGGGGGGGGGCTGTGGGGGGGGCGGGGCCCAGGGGCGGGGCCAGGGATGGGGGCGGGGCCAGGGAAGGGGGGGGCTGCTATGGGGCTGGGGGGGGATCTGTGGGTCTCCATGGGTCTCTATGGGTCTCTATGGGTCCCTATGGTCCCTATGGGTCCCTATGGTCCCTATGGGTCCCTATGGGTCCCTATGGTCCCTATGGGTCCCTATGGGTCCCTATGGGTCCCTATGGGTCTCTATGGGTCTATGGTCTCTATGGTCCCTATGGGTCCCTATGGGTCTCTATGGGTCTCTATGGGTCCCTATGGTCCCTATGGGTCTCCATGGGTCCCTATGGTCCCTAGGGTCCTATGGTCTCTATGGTCCTATGGTCTCTATGGGTCTCTATGGGTCTCTATGGGTCTTGCCTATGGGTCCCTATGGGTCCCTATGGGTCCCTATGGTCCCTATGGGTCCCTATGGGTTCTATGGGTCCCTATGGGTCCCTATGGGTCTCTATGGGTCTCTATGGGTCCCTATGGGTCTCTATGGTCCTATGGGTCCCTATGGGTCCCTATGGGTCTCCTATGGGTCTCCTATGGTCTCTATGTCTCTATGGTCTCTATGGCCTATGGTATCTCTATGGTCTCTCTATGTCTCTCTATGGTCTCTATGGTCTCTATGGTCTCTATGTCTCTCTATGGTCTCTATGGTCCCTATGGGTCTCTATGGGTCTCTATGGTCTCTATGGTCTCTATGGGTCTCTATGGTCTCTATGGTCTCTATGGTCTCTATGGTCTCTCTATGGTCTCTATGGTCTCTATGGTCTCTATGGTCTCTATGGGTCTCTATGGTCCCTATGGTCCTATGGTCCCTATGGGTCCCAATGTCTCTATGGGTCTCTATGTTCTCTATGGTCTCTATGTTCTCTATGGTCTCTCTATGGTCTCTCTATGGTCTCTATGTCTCTATGGTCCTCTATGGTCTCTCTATGGTCCTATGGTCTCTCTATGGTCTCTATGTCTCTATGTCTCTCTATGGTCTCTCTATGTCTCTCTATGTCTCTCTATGGTCTCTATGGTCTCTATGGTCCTATGGGTCCCTATGGTCTCTATGGTCTCTATGGTCTCTATGGTCTCTATGGTCTCTATGGTCTCTCTGGTCTCTATGGTCTCTCTCTGGTCCCGCCCCCAGCGCCCCCTCCGGCTCCGCCTCCTTCTCGCCGCCTCCTGGGGGTCCCTCCGCCGTCGCCCCTCCCACTTCGGCCCGGCCCCGTCCTGGCCCTGCTGGGGCGCGGGGAGGGGGCGCCCGGGGCCGTCGCCCCCGGCCACGGGGCCCGGCTGGACGTGGGGCTGCGCGCGGCCGTGAGTGACGTGGGGGGCGGAGCTATGGGGAGATGTGGGGCGGGATGTGGGGCGGGATGTGGGGCGGCTATGGGGTGGGTATGGGGAGCTATGGGGGGCTATGGGGAGCATGGGGCACTGTGGGGTCTATGGGGATATGGGGCGCTGTGGGGCGCTATGGGGCGGCTATGGGCCAGGATGTGGGCCAGGGATGTGGGGCGGGATGTGGGGCACTATGGGGCAGCTATGGGGCAGGATGTGGGGCAGGATGTGGGGCAGGGGTGTGGGGCAGAGCTATGGGGCGGGATGTGGGGTGGCGATGTCGGGCGCTATGGGGTGGCTATGGGGGCACTATGCGGCCGTGAGTGACGTGTGGGCAGAGCTATGGGGCGGCTATGGGTGGGCTATGGGGAGCTATGGGGAGCTATGGGGCGGTATGGGGCGGCTATGGGGCACTATGGGGAGCTATGGGAGCTATGGGAGCTATGGGGTGGCTATGGGGCGGCTATGGGGGTGGGCTATGGGGTGGCTATGGGGCAGCTATGGGGCGCTATGGGGCGGCTATGGGGAGATATGGGGCACTATGGGGCGGCTATGGGGTGCTATGGGGGCTATGGGGTGCTATGGGGCTATGGGGACTATGGGGCTATGGGCTATGGGGTGGGCGCTATGGGGTGGCTATGGGGGCCGCTATGGGTGGCTATGGTGGCTTATGGGGCTGCTATGGGGACGCTATGGGGCGCTATGGGGCAGCTATGGACGCTATGGGAGGCTATGGGGCAGCTATGGAGCAGGCTTTGGGGGCTGGGCTATGGGGGCTATGGGGTATGGGGCAATGGGGTGGGTATGGGGCGCTATGGGGTGGCTGTGGGGCGGCTATGGGGAGCCATGGGGCGCTATGGGGCAGCTATGGGGTGGCTATGGGGCGCGGTGGCCATGTTGTTTCTATGGGTTGCGGCGGCCATGTTGTCTCTATGGGTCGCGGCGGCCATCTTGTTTCTATGGGGCGCTATGGGGCGCTATGGGGTGGCTATGGGTCGTGGTGGCCATGTTGTTTCTATGGGTCGCGGCGGCCATCTTGTTTCTATGGGGCGCTATGGGGCGCTATGGGGCAGCTATGGGTCGCGGCGGCCATCTTGTCCCCGCGGGTCGCGGCGGCCATCTTGTTTCTATGGGGCGCTATGGGGCAGCTATGGGGCGCTATGGGTCGCGGCGGC
>NW_028290229.1:0-32434 GCF_059628265.1 Tinamus guttatus | reverse complement strand
GGGGGAGGGAGCAGCGCGCGGTGCGTACTGCGCATGCGTCATAGTCTGCCTCCTGCCCCGCGCATATTGCGCAGTGCGTGACGTCATATGCTGCGGAGCGTCATATTGCACAGTGCATATTGCATGGTGCTCTTTGCATACTGCACGGCGCTGGTGCATATTGCACAGTGCTCATCCCACACTGCACGGTGCTCATTGCATACTGCACGGTGCACAGTGCATATTGCACATTGCTCATCACATACTGCACGGTGCTCATTGCATACTGCACAGTGCATATTGCATGATGCTCGTTGCATACTGCGCGGCACGTGGTGCATATTGCACAGTGCTCCTCACATACTGCACGGTGCTCATCGCATACTGCACAGTGCATAGTGCATATTGCACCGTGCTCATGGCATACTGCGTGGTGTTCATGGCATGCTGCATGGTGCACAGTGCATATTGCACAGTGCTCATCACATACTGCACGGTGCTCATTGCATATTGCACGGTGCTCATGGCATACTGCATGGTGCTCATTGCATACTGCACGGTGCATGCTGCATATTGCATGATGCTCGTTGCATACTGCATGGCGCATAGTGCATATTGCATAGTGCTCATCACATACTGCACGGTGCTCATGGCATACTGCACAATGCACAGTGCATATTGCATGATGCTCGTTGCATACTGCACGGTGCATAGTGCCTATTGCATAGTGCTCATCACATACTGCATGGTGCTCGTTGCATACTGCACAATGCACAGTGCATATTGCATGATGCTCGTTGCATACTGCACTGAGCAGAATGCTCAAGTTTGTGTATTCATCAATAAGGGGATTTCCCCACAGTCTGGCTGAAGAGCAGGACAAAGAGAGGGGAAACTGAGCGGAGCCATGAGCGAGTGGGACAAAAAGAGCCATCTGCAAGGAGATGGGGGCCTTTACAAAGGAGGGAAATAGGGGAATTCCCCCACATTCTTCAGCAAGGGGGACAAAGGAGTCAGGGGACCTTAGCTGAGAACAGATGGCAGGAGTTTGGTACAGGCGGGCGGGAAGGCTGTAACTTCTGAGTACCTTGGCCAATGGGGAAAGGAGAGGGCATCCCTCGGTCGGGAAATTAGGATAAAAGGGGGGCTGCGTCCTCCAGCAATTTGAGAGACCCCACAGAGATATACCCGCTGGACTCTCCCTTTATTTGAATAAAGTTTTAGGACTCCTCTGTCTCGTTTTTGGACATTCAGTTCTTGACAGCGAGATTTTCTGCACAGCACGGTGCATAGTGCATATCGCATGGTGCTCTTTGCATACTGCACAGCGCATGGTGAATATTGCACAGTGCTCATCCCACACTGCACGGTCCTCACTGCATAGTGCGCGGTGCTCATTGCATACTGCACGGTGCACAGTGCATATTGCATGGTGCTCTTTGCATACTGCACAGTGCACAGTGCATCTTGCATGATGCTCTTGCGCAGTGCACGGTGCATGGTGCATCTTGCACAGTGCTTATCACATACTGCACGGTGCTCACTGCATATTGCACGTTGCTCATGGCATACTGCATGGTGCTCGTTGCATACTGCACGGTGCACACTGCATATTGCATGATGCTCGTTGCATACTGCACAATGCACAGTGCATATTGCATGATGCTCGTTGCATACTGCACTGAGCAGAATGCTCAAGTTTGTGTATTCATCAATAAGGGGATTTCCCCACAGTCTGGCTGAAGAGCAGGACAAAGAGAGGGGAAACTGAGCGGAGCCATGAGCGAGTGGGACAAAAAGAGCCATCTGCAACGAGATGGGGGCCTTTACAAAGGAGGGAAATAGGGGAATTCCCCCACATTCTTCAGCAAGGGGGACAAAGGAGTCAGGGACCTTAGCTGAGAACAGATGGCCCGAGTTTGGTATAGGCGGGCCGGGAAGGCTGTAACTTCTGAGTACCTTGGCCAATGGGGAAAGGAGAGGGCATCCCTCGGTCGGGAAATTAGGATAAAAGGGGGGCTGCGTCCTCCAGCAATTTGAGAGACCCCACAGGTATATACCCGCTGGACTCTCCCTTTATTTGAATAAAGTTTTAGGACTCCTCTGTCTCGTTTTTGGACATTCAGTTCTTGACAGCGAGCTTTTCCGCACAGCATGGTGCATAGTGCATATCGCATGGTGCTCTTTGCATACTGCACAGCGCATGGTGCATATTGCACAGTGCTCATCCCACACTGCACGGTGCTCACTGCATACTGTGCAGTGCTCATTGCATACTGCACGGTGCACAGTGCGTATTGCATGGTGCTCTTTGCATACTGCACGGTGCACAGTGCATCTTGCATGATGCTTGTTGCGTACTGCACGGTGCATGGTGCATATTGCACAGTGCTCATCACATACTGCACGGTGCTCATTGCATATTGCACGTTGCTCATGGCATACTGCATGGTGCTCATTGCATACTGCACGGTGCACACTGCATATTGCAAGATGCTCATTGCATACTGCATGGTGCATGGTGCATCTTGCACAGTGCTCATCACATACTGCACAGTGCTCATGGCATACTGCACAGTGCACAGTGCATATTGCAAGATGCTCATTGCATACTGCACGGTGCATGGTGCATCTTGCACAGTGCTCGTGGCATATGGCACGGTGCACACCACAGATGTCACGTACTGCACGTTACGCCATTGCTGCAGCACAGGGCACTGAGCACAGCGTGCAGGGCACGCAGCCGCTGCCTAGTTTTCCTAGTACATCCAGGAAGGAGCATCCACGCGGTGACATCGGTTGTGCAAGCACGCTCATTGCCTATGGCAGCTCATGCACGGGTCGTGCGGGCTCACACATCACTCATGCAACCTCTGCAAGTCTCTCCGGGAGGCAACATCTGTTTTTTCCGACACAGCGCCATCCCCAACCACCCCCATAAATGTCCCCCCACAGGCGACCCTGGCCCCCGGCGCCCATGGGCACGTGTCAAGGAGCCCCATACCTGGCAGGGCGCTTCTTGCATCGTCTCAAACATCAAGGAAATAAGAAGGAAGAAAGCGGTTTGGGAGCAGCAAACCATCCATTTGCTGTCAGAAATGAGTTAACAGCAGCTTGGCCGGGAAGTAGGCAGGAGACGGGGGCTCGGTGATGCCCAAGGGGCTGTTTCTTTGCTCCGTGGCGCCGCTTTCGTTTCCATTCGCTCTTGCAGCCCCGCAGCCCAAACCCGGCTGCTGGCAGCGCTCGGGAATGACGCTTTCGGGCAGGTCTTTGGCACTAAACAGAGCTCCCTGTGCAGCGCAGGAGCCGGTTGTCCAATTTCACCCTCTTGTGGCCAGCTCAGCTTTTTCCTTTGCCCTTCTAAGGAGGTTTTGGGGCTTTTCTTGCCTTCCTTGGGCTGCTGGGCTCCGTAATAGGGCCAAGGGGATGCAAACCTTGGAGCCAGCCTGCTCCTAGTCCTGCTGCTCTGTGCCACAACCGTAGATTTTACTGGGCACAAAAAGAATTGGCAGTTTTGTGGAAACTCGGCTTCCTGGAACCATGGATGAGACAAGGTTTCTGGGGCTTGTCTTGCAGCCAGAAGCGCCTGCAGGGAAAAGTTGGGAAAAAAAAAAAAAAAAACAACAACAACAAAAAAAAAACCAGCTCTGATCTGCACATTTTGGGTGCAGAGCCAAGAATAAGAGGCTACAAGTGGGTTTTATTTTGTTTTGTTTTCTGCTTTTGGCCACTTACATCATTTGGGCTTGAAGAAATAACACTTCTGGCTTCATTGCTGCCCTCAGGCAGACTCGGGACTCGGTTTCCTTGTCGCAGAGTTTTCTTTTCCTTTGCCTGCTGTTTTCCTTTGCTGGGAGGGAACTGTCCCGTCACGTCGCCGCTCGTGTCTGTGCAGCCTGGGCTCCTGCTGCGGCTCAGCTCCCTCCCAAGACACATCCAGCCCCAGCGCAAGTCGCAGTTTTTAGCAGCAGCCTTTTTAGAGCTGCTCTTGATGCTTTAAGGAAGAGCAAGGAGAGCCAAAGCCAGAGGAAATCCCGGCTGCCCCTCTCCCCTGGACCTTCCCAAACGGAGATGGGGCTGGCAGCTCCCAGCAGGGACCACAGGCTGGTCCTGGCCAAGGGGGAGACAAGGTTTGAGGGTGGCCGAGAGCCCTCGTGGGCCTCTCGGAGCCTTCCCCGAGCTCTGCACGCCTGGCGCCGGCTGGGAGGTTGCTGGAAACTCGTGTTTCTTCCCGGAAAGGCGGCGGGAGCATCCACAGGCCCTGCCAGCTCCCATCTGGCCCGCACGTGGGGATCGGGCTCCGCGCCCAGACGGAAAACAACAGAGGACGAGGGGGCTTCGTGCTGGTCCCCCATCACCTCCCACCTCCAAGTTCAGACCCTTTTGGCTTTGCTTAGCCCTCAGGCACCTTCTGGGGCAAGGAGAGGGGCCGAGCGGAGCTTCTTGCGGTATGTTGGGCAGCAAAGCAGACCTGGCAGCAAACCGTGCTTTGAGGTGGCATGAGAAACCCCCTCCCTCTGCAATGCAGCGGTTTGAGGTGCCCTTGCTCATCCCTGCTCTGCCCATGGACCAGCATGGGCATCACGGGGCTGACTGGCACCGGGTACCTCCGTCTGTCCCCTTCCTCGTCCCCTAAACATTGCAGGTTTCTGGGGACATCAGGGGAGAACGTTCAACTACAGCAGCATGGACGACTACCTGGAGGGTACCTGGTGGGTTGGACACATCAGCCCCATAGTGACACGGACCTGACACCCCCTGTGTCATCCTTCTCCATCCTGGTGGCAGGACTGGCACGGTGACACTTGGGCCAGGTAGCAGCGAGAAGTGAGATGCCACATGTGCCAATAGAGCTGTATTTATTGGTGTAAGAAAACATGCCGGGATGGGGGGGAACAAGGAGGTACCAGCCTTGGCACGGGGCTCCTGCATCCCCCTCCTTGGCCAGGGGATGGCAGGTCCTTTCCCACCCAGCTCCAGAGTCTGGGAGGGGGGACACTCTGCCCCCAGCCTTGGGGACAGCGTTGGCACCGCGGGGACCATGGATGGAGTGACACGGGCAAGGAGCAGGAGCCGGCAGGGATCCAGCTCTACATTCGTGGTTATCGTAGAAGGGAACCTTCCTGCCATCCTCGGCATCCAGCTCTTGCGGTCGCCGCTTGGCTTTGCCTTTGGGGGACATGGAGGGATAGAGGAGTGGCAGGGTCCTGCAGGACCCCTCATACCGTCACCTCTGGACAGGGGGACACCACAGCAGAGTGCAAAATGGGGTTGAGAAATCAGGAGGAAAAAGAAGGAGCAGCAGCAGCCACCGAGGAATGAATTTCTCAACCAGGAGGAGAAAAAAAAAAAAAAAAAAAAAAGAAAAGAAAAGGAAGTGGAGGAAGCGAGCAAGATGATTTTGGTGAAAAATATTTGACTCCAGGGACAAGGCGGGAACAAATGGGGACAAGGAGGGGAGAATCAGTTGATACAGATATTTTTTTTTCCTGGTTTGAGGATTTGTCCTCTAAAAACCTCGTAAGGCCTGTGCCCAGGGTGCTTGTTCTCACCTTGCCACCCACCGACTCCTTCCTCCTCGTACTCATTCTGCTTGTAGGACTGAGGTGGCAGACACGGAGGGGGACAACACAGGGTCTTCAGCACCTGGAGCAGGGGGTCGTGGCCCTTTGGAACCCTCTCTCAGAAGTGTGGCCGGTGCTTCAGGCTCCTTCTCACCCTCCACTGTTTCAGGCTGTTTCTCCTTGATTTTTTTGGAGCCCTTGGGACCATTGGTGGGGCCTTTGGGCTTCTTCTTGGGCGATTTCTTCTTCTTCTTGCCCTTCTTGGAGCCCTTGGGCCTCTTGGGGGCTTTGGGTGTTTTCTCCTTGAGGATGTTGGGACCTTTCTCCTTCTGGGGCACCGTGGAGTTCTCAGACTTGACCAACTCTCCTATCATCAGCAGGAATTCTGCAGGATGAGAGGGATGGATGGGGCTGATCGCGGGCACTGGGGAGCCCACCCAGGGCAAGAGCAGCCCCCCCTGGCCGGGTGCCAACCTCTACCCCACATGCCCCATACTGCTCTGCACCCCTGGGTGCCCCCATCTGTATCCCACACCCCCAGGTGCCCCAAGTCCACCCTCACATCCTCCCTGTCAGTGCTGGTCCCTCACCAAAC
Organism: Tinamus guttatus; assembly: GCF_059628265.1. Taxonomy (NCBI): domain Eukaryota; kingdom Metazoa; phylum Chordata; class Aves; order Tinamiformes; family Tinamidae; genus Tinamus; species Tinamus guttatus. Next base: position 26,296 of record NW_028290229.1, on the reverse strand, counting down.
TCCTCTCTGGTCACACAGAACGCGGACCGTCTGGGTCCAGCCATGGGCCCGGGCTCGGAGCGGACGGAGCGGGGTCTCGAGCTCTTCATGATCGCTTCGATCTCGGCGTCGCTGAGCACGGCCGGAGCCGCCGCGACCCCCGGGCCGGCCCCGGGCAGCAGCAGCGCCAGCGCCGCCAGCACGAGGCAGGAGCCGCCCGGCGACCCCGGAACCGGGAGTCCCATCGCCGCCGCCGCCGCCGTCCGCCCCGTCTGGCCGCGCCGCTGCCTCCGCTCGGGGGGCGGGACGGGGCGGGGGCGGCATCAGAACCAGCCCCGCGTGGGGACCGGCACGGTGGGAAGAGCCCCCCTCCCCGCACCTCGAGGGCTGGGTCCCTTACTGGCGTCTCCAGCACTGGAGAAGCCACTGGGAAAAGCTAATCAAAAACAGCAGAGGCCGGCAAGGGGTGAATTTCCCAAACAAGGGGGAAAAAAAAGGCGAGGGGCGGGGGCGGGGAAGCCAGATGTGGGAGAAAAATACTCCGATTTCGATCAAATAACAAACCGGGGCGGGGGGTGGGTGGGGAAAGGGAATGTAGTGACGGGGGCGGCTGGAACAAGCAGAAGTGGTTCGGTGGGGCTTCTTTTACCCTCTTCAGGGTTATTTTTTTCTCCCGTCCCCATCTCTTCTGGTCTGCCGAGCTGCCCTCCTCGCTCCTGTTCCGGTGCGGGCTCAATTTACCGCGCACCGGTGGCGCTGGCACCGGTGGCGCCGGCACCGGTCCTGACTGGGCACCAGCAGCGGCCCGTTGAGAAGAGCTTCCCCCGCACGTCGAGGGACGTGATCCGGTCCTGGCTTCGCCCTGCGGGGACCGGGCAGCGGAGAAAAGCGAGGAGCCGCGAGTGCCGATAAAGCTGCGTTTATTGGTGTCGCCAAAGCCGCAGGGGGGCACGGGGGTGACCGCGGGGTCCGTGTCTGGAGGGGGCGAAGCGGGCGAGGAGCCCCCGGCCCCGCAGCGGTCACGAAACTTCTCCGCTTGGCGCCGGAGCCGCGGGGGCTTCTGCCCACTCGGAGTCTGCCGGGGCTCTCAGCTCCCATCGGATGTACTCGGCTGCGGCGGGAATAAAAGAAGAGCGGGATCAAAATGGGTGGGAGTTAAAAGCAGGGGGATCCTCCCCGCCGCTTGGCAGCCGTTCGCGGGGTCCCCGGTGACCGCCCCCGGCGCGGGTGGCCGTGCAGGGCTCGCGCTCCTCGCGCTCGAGCTGCTCGTCGCGGTGCAGCGAGGGCGGCCCCGTCTCGCCCAGCAGCTCTGCGGGGACGAGAGGGGCGCGTTGGAGGTGGGGGACGGGACACCGCCGCTGTCACCATCCCTTGGTGTCCCTCCGGACAGGGGATAATGTGGGCGGGGAGGGTCGAATCGAGTCTGAGACACTACAGGGAAAAAATAACTGCAAAAGCAGCAACTTCACAGGAATTAATTTCCCAACCAGGAAAAAATAAATAAATAAAAAGGAAAAGAAAGAAAAAGGAAGTGAGACAGATTTCGGAGAAAAAAATCCGTGTCCAGGGCCATAACGGGGTGGGAGGAAAAGGAGGAATCGTTTGGTGCAGATTTCTGTTCCTGGTTGTTTGTTTGTTTGTTTGTTTGTCTTGTTTTGTCTTCTCCTAAAAAGCCCCCAGTCGTCCCCCCTCACCCGCCCGGAGCTCTTGGGCTCACCTTGACACCCACGAAAACCTTCCTCCTCTTCACACTCATCGTAGTGACGAGGCAGCAGCCACCGGGGTGGCCAGGTGGGGTCTTCAGCCCAGGGCACCTGGCAGCGGGGCGCACCCCTTGGGGATGCTGCTTGGGGAGCGCGGCCGGCGCCTTCGGCTGCTTCTCTCTTGCTGCCGTTTTTGACGGCACTTTGGGATGTTTCTCCTCGGATTTCTTGGGGCCATCGTAGGGGCCTTGGGGTAGCTTTTCCTTGCACGTCTTGGGTAGTTTCTCCTTCTGCTTGTCCTTCTTGGAGCCTTTGGGCTTCTTCGGGGCTTTGGGTGGGTCTCCTTTGTCAATCCTGAACACGACTTCTACAGGATGGGATGTGTGTGGTGAGGGTGGGATCGATGAGGCTAGGAGCGCTCAAGCGACAGCGGGAGCCCAGAAGGGGCTGGGGGGCAGCCCCACATCCCTGGGTGCCCAACACCACCACCACCACCCCCGCCCATGCCTGGGCTCCCCTGCAGTGTCCCGCACTCCTGGGTGCCCCCATCCCTATCCTGCTCCCCAGATTCCCTCAGAAACCTCGTCCCTCCCCTGCCTCCCCCCATCAGTGCCCACAGCGGGAACAGGTGTCGGTGCCAGTACCGGTGCGGGTCACTCACCCCTGGATGGAGAGGTGATATCAATGGCAGCGCTGGCTTTAGCACCTGGATCGGGCCCGTTTTTGGATATGATGCAGGACGAGCGGTTCTGAATCACAGTGATTTCGTCCTTGGTGAGTCTGGGCCCAGTCCGCCTGGAACATCGATCTTGCCCCGGTACCTGCACCTGCCTCCGCCTCGGCCTCGCGAACGCCATCGCCGCCGCCGCCGCCGTCTCGGCTGCCGCCCGCCCCGTCCGACCTCGCCGCTGCCTCCGCCGCCGGCGCCGCTCGGGACGGGGGAGGGAGGCGCGGGGCGGGACGGGGCGGGCGCGGAGGCGGCACCGGCCCCGTCCCGGGTGGGGACCGGCACTTTGGGAAGAGCCTCCCCCGCACGTCGGGGGTTGTGTCCCGTGCTGGGGTCCTGGGACAAGAGGAACACGGAGCTGCTGGAGAGGCCAGCGCGGGGCTGCGGACATGAGGAGGGGCCCGCAGCATCGCTGCTGCCAGGAGGGCTGCGGGTTCGGGGTCTCCGGGAGCCCGGGGGGCAGCAGAGGATCCCCGAGCTCCCTGCGCACCTCGGTGCCTCCGTGGGAACCGCGGGGGACCGGCCCCTCTGCGGGGACCCCGGCCCCTTCCCCGCCCGTCAGCGAGATCCACCCTCTCCCCCAGGATCCCCCTCCCTCTGTCAGAGAGAAACGAGAAGCCGCGAGTGCCGATAAAGCTGCGTTTATTGGTGTCGCCAAAGCCGCGAGGGGACACGGGGGTGTCGCCTCCGCGCACTCCCGCTTCACCCGTCCTGGGCCCGGCCAGGGGGACGCTCCTCCGGCCCCTTCCCCGGGGACAGCGTCGGCACCGCGGGGTCCGTGTCTGGAGGGGGCGAAGCGGGCGAGGAGCCCCCCGGCCCCGCCGCGGTCACGAAACTTCTCCGCTTGGCGCCGGAGCCGCGGGGGCTTCTGCCCACTCGGAGTCTGCCGGGGCTCTCAGCTCCCATCGGATGTACTCGGCTGCGGCGGGAATAAAAGAAGAGCGGGATCAAAATGGGTGGGAGTTAAAAGCAGGGGGATCCTCCCCGCCGCTTGGCAGCCGTTCGCGGGGTCCCCGGTGACCGCCCCCGGCGCGGGTGGCCGTGCAGGGCTCGCGCTCCTCGCGCTCGAGCTGCTCGTCGCGGTGCAGCGAGGGCGGCCCCGTCTCGCCCAGCAGCTCTGCGGGGACCAGAGGGGCGCGTTGGAGGTGGGGGACGGGACCCCGCCGCTGTCACCCTCCCTTGGTGTCTCCTCTGGGCAGGGGATAATGTGGGCGGGCAGGGTCGAATCGAGTCTGAGACACTACGGGGAAAAATAACTGCAAAAGCAGCAACTTCACAGGAATGAATTTCCCAACCAGGAAAAAATAAATAAATAAAAAGGAAAAGAAAGAAAAAGGAAGTGAGACAGATTTCGGAGAAAAAAATCCGTGTCCAGGGCCATAACGGGGTGGGAGGAAAAGGAGGAATCGTTTGGTGCAGATTTCTGCTCCTGTATGTTTGTTTGTTTCTTTGTTTGTCTTGTTTTGTCTTCTCCTAAAAAGCCCCCCAGTCGTCCCCCTCCACCCGCCCGGATCTCTTGGGCTCACCTTGACACCCATGAAAACCCTCCTCCTCTTCACACTCATCGTAGTGACGAGGCAGCAGCCACGGGGGTGGCCAGGTGGGGTCTTCAGCCCAGGGCACCTGGCAGCGGGGCGCACCCCTTGGGGATGCTGCTTGGGGAGCGCGGCCGGCGCCTTCGGCTGCTTCTCTCTTGCTGCCGTTTTTGACGGCACTTTGGGATGTTTCTCCTTGGATTTCTTGGGGCCATTGTAGGGGCCTTGGGGCAGCTTTTCCTTGCACGTCTTGGGTAGTTTCTCCTTCTGCTTGTCCTTCTTGGAGCCTTTGGGCTTCTTCGGGGCTTTGGGTGGGTCTCCTTTGTCAATCCTGAACACGACTTCTGCAGGATGGGATGTGTGTGGTGAGGGTGGGATCGATGAGGCTAGGAGCGCTCAAGCGACAGCGGGAGCCCAGAAGGGGCTGGGGGGCAGCCCCACATCCCTGGGTGCCCAACACCACCACCACCACCCCCGCCCATGCCTGGGCTCCCCTGCAGTGTCCCGCACTCCTGGGTGCCCCCATCCCTATCCTGCTCCCCAGATTCCCCCAGAAACCTCGTCCCTCCCCTGCCTCCCCCCATCAGTGCCCACAGCGGGAACAGGTGTCGGTGCCAGTACCGGTGAGGGTCACTCACCCCTGGATGGAGAGGTGATATCAATGGCAGCGCTGGCTTTAGCACCTGGATCGGGCCCGTTTTTGGATATGATGCAGGACGAGCGGTTCTGAATCACAGTGATTTCGTCCTTGGTGAGTCTGGGCCCAGTCCGCCTGGAACATCGATCTTGCCCCGGTACCTGCACCTGCCTCCGCCTCGACCTCGCGAACTCCATCGCCGCCGCCGCCGCCGTCTCGGCTGCCGCCCGCCCCGTCCGACCTCGCCGCTTCCTCCGCCGCCGGCGCCGCTCGGGACGGGGGAGGGAGGCGCGGGGCGGGACGGGGCGGGCGCGGAGGCGGCACCGGCCCCGTCCCGGGTGGGGACCGGCACTTTGGGAAGAGCCTCCCCCGCACGTCGGGGGTTGTGTCCCGTGCTGGGGTCCTGGGACAAGAGGAACACGGAGCTGCTGGAGAGGCCAGTGCGGGGCTGCGGACATGAGGAGGGGCCCGCAGCATCGCTGCTGCCAGGGGGGCTGCGGGTTCGGGGTCTCCGGGAGCCCGGGGGGCAGCAGAGGATCCCCGAGCTCCCTGCGCACCTCGGTGCCTCCGTGGGAACCGCGGGGGACCGGCCCCTCCGTGGGGACCCCGGCCCCTTCCCCGCCCGTCAGCGAGATCCGCCCTTTCCCCCAGGATCCCCCTCCCTCTGTCAGAGAGAAACGAGGAGCCGAGAGTGCCGATAAAGCTGCGTTTATTGGTGTCGCCAAAGCCGCGAGGGGACACGGGGGTGTCGCCTCCGCGCACTCCCGCTTCCCCCGTCCTGGGCCCGGCCAGGGGGACGCTCCTCCGGCCCCTTCCCCGGGGACAGCGTCGGCACCGCGGGGTCCGTGTCTGGAGGGGGCGAAGCGGGCGAGGAGCCCCCGGCCCCGCCGCGGTCACGCAACTTCTCCGCTTGGCGCCGGAGCCGCGGGGGCTTCTGCCCACTCGGAGGCTGCCGGGGCTCTCAGCTCCCATCGGATGTACTCGGCTGCGGCGGGAATAAAAGAAGAGCGGGATCAAAATGGGTGGGAGTTAAAAGCAGGGGGATCCTCTCCCCGACTTGGCAGCCGTTCGCGGGGTCCCCGGTGACCGCCCCCGGCGCGGGTGGCCGTGCAGGGCTCGTGCTCCTCGCGCTCGAGCTGCTCGTCGCGGTGCAGCGAGGGCGGCCCCGTCTCGCCCAGCAGCTCTGCGGGGACCAGAGGGGCGCGTTGGAGGTGGGGGACGGGACACCGCCGCTGTCACCCTCCCTTGGTGTCCCCTCCGGGCAGGGGATAATGCGGGCGGGCAGAGTCGAACCGAGTCTGAGACGCTACAGGGAAAATAATTACAAAAGCAGCAACTTCGCATGAATTAATTTCCCAACAGGAGGAAAGCTAAAGGGGAAGTGAGACATATTTCAAAGAAAAATACTCCCATTCCGGGGCCATGACGGGATGAGGACAAGGGTGGTCGTTTGGTGCAGCTTCTTCCTCCTGCTTATTTATTTATTTACTTTCCCTCTAATTCCCCCTCCCCACGCCGCCCACGCCGCCCCCGAAGAGCTTGAGCTGAACTTGACACCCACCGACTCCTTCCTCCTCTTCCTCCTCGTCCTCATCATACTCATCATAGTGGCAAGGCAGCAGCCACGGGGATGGCCAGATGGGGTCTTCTGCCCAGGACATCTGCAGAGGGGTCTGCGGTCCTTCGGGATCCCCCTCGAGGAGGGCAGCCGCTGCTTTTTGGGTCCAGTTGGGCAGCTTCTCCTCGGGCTTCTTGGGGACGCTGCGACCTTCCTTCTCAGGAGTATTGTTCTTCTCGGGGTTGTTGGCGACTACGGGACGCAGAGGGGGATCGATGGGGTCGGGGGCACCGGTGAGCCCAGGAAGGGCTAGTGGGGCTGCCCCACACCCCTGGGTGCCCAGCACCACCACCCCCGGCCCATGCCTGGGCTCTCTTGCAGTGCCCCGCACTCCTGGGTGCCCCCATCCCCATCCCGCCCCCCGGATGCCCCTAGAAAGTCCCGTCCCTTCCCCGTCGTCCCCGGCCGGCGCCCGGAGCAGGGGCCGGTGCCGGTCGCTCACCCTCGGTCGTGCTCGGGGGGAGAGCGGCGCAGACGGGTCCGGGGCTGGGACCGGGCTCCCCGCCCTGGCTGCCCCGGGTCCGGCCCATCTGAATGTCCGTGATCCTCCCTTCGGTGAGTGGGTCCGAAGCCGCCCCGAGGCATTGATCCAGTCTCGGCCAGTGCTCCGGTCCCGGCGCCGCGAACGCCATCGCCGCCGCTGCGGAGCGGGACGCGGGGGCGGCACCGGCCCCGCGTGGGGACAGTGACGATGCCCGCACGGGCAGCGCTGGGCGGAGAATTGGGAGGAGAGGAACCTCGTAGAGTTCAACGGAGGCAAGAGCCGGGTCCGCCCCCAGGGAGGGACAGGCCGGGGGGGACCTGCTGGAAAGCAGCTCTGCGGAGAAGGGTCTGGGCGTCCTGGTGGCCACCAAGGTGACCACGGGCCAGCGCTGGGCCCTGGTGGCCACCAAGACCCCCGGGGTCCTGGGGTGTCCTTGGCAGCAGGTCGAGGGAGGGGATCCTGCCCCTCTGCTCAGCCCTGGTGGGGCCACGTCTGCAGTGATGCATCCAGTGCAGGGATCCCCGGGAAAGAGGGACATGAAGCTGCGGGAGAGGCCTACACAGGGCTTTGGAGATGAGGAGGGGCCCGGAGATGCTGCAGAGCCGCCAGGACGCTGTGCTGGGCACCTCCAGCCTGGGCAGCCGAGAGAAGCGAGGGGCCGCGCGTGCCGACAGAGCTGCTTTTATTGGTGTCGCCAAAGCCATGGGGGGAGCGGGGGGTGCCACCTCCGTGTGGGCCCTGCCCTGGAGAGCGGGGTCCCCCCGGTCCCCCCCGGGCGCGCCGGGAGCCGCCAGCGCCTAGTCCCCGAAGTTCACGGTGTAGGTCTCGGCCGTGGTGAAGGGCCTCGCGGTGGCCGTGCCCGCCAGCTCTGCCGCCGTCCCCGCCGCCGGTTCCGTGGCCACCGTCTCGTCGCTCTCGGTGGCCCATGGCCCGGCGGTGGGAGGCTCCTGGCTCCGGGGCACCGCGACGGTGCTGCTGAAGAAGGGCACGGACACGGCAGCGGTGGGCGCCGGGCCACCTCCGCCGCCGGCGTCTGCGGTGCCCTCGGGGCGCTGCAGCCGCTGGCGCTGGCGCAGGCGGTGCCGCAGGCGCAGGCGGTACCGCAGGTACTCGCGGGGCGTCATGGGGCGGCCCAGGCCCGGGCGGCGCAGGGGCCGCCGGCTCTGGAGGGCCATGATCTCGCGGATGCGCTTCCAGTTGGAGCGCGCCAGGGTGAAGTCGCAGCGCGTGGCCCCCAGGTCGTAGAGGACGCTGCAGGTCTTCACGACGGGGTTGTAGCCCTCGGCGCGGGCCGACACGCGGTACTCGCCCGGGTTCAGGATGCGCCAGTAGTCGCCACCGGCACCTGCCAGAAACCAGAGGTGCCACCGCGGTGCCACCCCGGCCCCTCCAAGCGTCACCCCCCGCCTTACCTGTCCACACGCCGCGTCCCATGCCGGCCACCAGCACGGTGGCGTTGGCGATGGGCTGGCCCTGCTGGTCCGTCACCAGCCCCTTGATGCCCCGGTGCACCTGCGCGAGGGACGGGAGGGTGGTGGGCGCTGCCGGGGCCGGGGGCCGCCCGCGGCTCCCGCCACCCACCTGCTCCATGAAGGTGAGCAGAGCCTCCTTGTTGTCCTCCCACTCGCGCCGCAGCTCGCTGCCGTGCGGGAACTTGTCGCAGCCCAGGTAGATGGAGAGCTCCAGGCAGTCGGTGTGCAGGTAGCTGAAGTCGTTCATGGCTGGCGGAGAGAGCGGAGGGAAGATGATGCCGATGCCGATACCTCCGTATCCACCCATTACGGGCGCAGAGGGCAGGGAGCGTCACTTACTGCCCGCCCGCGGGCGCCACTGGGCGCCCTGCACGATGCCGGTGCCCTGGGTGGCGTCGGGCGCGTGGCAGCCGCCGCGGAAGCTCTCGCTCATGGCCAGGTGCGCCGAGGCGTAGGAGATGGCGAGCCAGCGGAAGACGGCGTGGTCGGGGGTCTCCCGCACCTCGGGCCGCTCGTCCTCCTCGCTGCCGCCTCGCAGCGGCGCCGCGGGGTGGCCCGGCGGCGGCGGCGGCGGCGCCGCGTCGTACGGGTAGGACACCAGCCGCTCGCCGCCCTGCAGGTTGGCGCCGAGCACGAAGGGCGTCTTCTCCATCCACGCCATCACGGCGCGCGTCTCTGCCGCCACCTGAGGCCACGGGCACGGACAGGGGCGCTGCCGTCGCCTCCCCGCACACGACAGGGCCTTGCCGCGTGCCGCCACCTCCCCTCACGCGCCACGGCCTCCCCTCACATGCTGCGGCCTCCCCTCGTGCACTGTGGCCTCCCCTTTCATTCCACGGCCTCCCCTCACGCACCACGGCCTCCCCTTGCAATCCACGGCCTCCCCTTGCATTCCACGGCCTCCCCTTGCATTCCATGACCTTTTGTCACGCACCACAGCCTCCCCTCGCATGCTACAGCCTCCTCTCATGCACCATGGCCTCCCCTCGCATGCTACAGCCTCCTCTCATGCACTGTGGCCTCCTCTTGCATTCCACAGCCTCGCCTCATGCACCACAGCCTCCCCTTACATTCCACGGCCTCCCCTCATGCACCATGGCCTCCTCTTCCATTCCACGGACTCCTGTCACACACCACAGCCTCCCCTCGCATGCCACAGCCTCCCCTCATGCACCGTGGCCATGCCCCCATGCCCTGCAGGTCTCCCCTCAGAAGCTGCAGCCTCCCCTCACGCACCATGGCCTCCTCTTGCATCCCACGGCCTCCCCTCATGCATCGTGGCCTCCCCTTGCATTCCACGGCCTCCGCTTGCATTCCACGGCCTCCCCTCATGCACCGTGGCCTCCCCTTGCATTCCATGGCCTCCTCTTGCATTCCACAGCCTCCTGTCATGCACCACAGCCTCCCCTCAGAAGCTGCAGCCTCCCCTCACGCACCGTGGCCATGCCCCCATGCCCTGCAGCCTCCCCTCACGTGCCACGGCCTCCCCTCGTGCCCCGCAGCCTCCCTTCGCCGCCCCCGCGGCGCCGCGCTCACCGCGGCGCCCTCGTCCAGGTAGTGCTCGGGCACGGGCAGCCGCTGCTCGGGGAAGCGCGGCGGCACCCGCTGCCGCTCCTGGGCCGCCCAGAGCGGCGCCGCCAGGTCGGGGAAGTTCTCAAAGAGGTCGTAGCCCTCCTCCGTCCAGTGGCCCAGCGCCCAGTTGCCCAGCTCGGAGCCCTGCAGGCGAGCGCTGAGCACCCCAGGGCGGCCGCCCGCGCGGCACGTCCCCCGCGTCCCCCGCGTCCCCCGCGTACCGCGGTGCGGGCCAGCTCGTAGCCGTCGGGGTTGAGGGAGGGCACGAGGTGGATGCGGGTCTCGGTGACGAGCGCGCGCACGCGCGGGTTGCCGTCCCGGTACTCCTTGCACAGGAACTGCATGAGCAGCAGCAGCAGCTCCCGGCCCAGCACCTCGTTGCCGTGCAGCCCGGCCGTGTAGCGGAACTCGGGCTCGCCTGCGGCCACGGCGCCTCGTCACACCCCGCCAAGGGGCCCGGCCGCTGCCGTCCCGGCCCCCGGGGCCACCCCGGCCTCACCGGTCTCGTGCTCGCCCGGGTTGTCGGAGATCTCCATGGCGTAAAGCTTGAGCCCCCGCGAGCTCTTGCCGATGTTGTAGATGCGGGTGATGGTGGGACACTCCTCGTTGACCACCTTCATGAGCTGGGGACGCGCGGGGACAAGCGGTGACGCACGTCTGCAGGACGGGCACGGGCACAGACCCGGGCCATTGCAGCGCCCCGGCCTCACCTGCCGCATGTCCTTGTAGCTGTGGTGGCGGAAGTCCAGGTTGTCACTGGATGTCACCTCATTCTGCTGCGCGTAGTAGCTGCTGACACCTGTATGGGGGAACAGCGCGTTGGCACTGCCACCGACCGCCGTCCCCGTCCCCGTCCCCGTCCCTGCGCGCGCTCTCACCGGAGAGGGGGCAGCCCAGCACCTCGAGGCGCATGCAGAGGCTGCCGTTCCAGCTCTGCGGGAAGATGCGGATGTACCGGGCCACCACGGGCTCCGGGAACTCGGTCAGCACCGGCGTGTCCTTGTCCACGTTGCCATAAAACATCTGGCGCGGGGAGGCAGAGACGGGGACGGAGCTGGACAGGGTGCCCCGGGCACGGGCGCGCGCCGGGGTGTCCCCCACCTACCATCTCCTCGTAGCCGTTGGTGTACATCACCCACGTCTGGCTGTCATTGCTGACGCCCACGTAGAAGCGGGTGACGAAGTCCTCGCTGGGGGACGGAAGGGGACAGGCTGAGCGGGCAGCGGCGCCGCGGCGAGCGCCGCGCGGCCCCGCGGCCGCCCCTACTGGAGCTGCGAGTCCCGGCCCTGGGTGACGACGCCGGTGAACTTGGTGGTGCGGCGGGTGTCCACCTCGAGCCAGTGCGTGCGCCCGTCGTCCTCGGCGCACCAGGCGCCGTCGAAGAAGTCGTCCTCATTGGCACCCGCCTGGTGGGGACAGGGTGGCCCGTGGGCACCGGGAGGTGGCACTGGTGGCACGGGGAGCCCCTCACCCCGCTTCGGGGCTCACCTGCATGTTGAGGCGCCCGCGCTGGGCGCCCAGGCCGTGGCGCAGCATGGACGAGGCCAGGAGCTGCTCGTCCTCGATGCGGTGGGACTCCAGCCCGATGGGGGGACACTCTGCCACGAGGCGGGGGCAGGGAAAGGGGGGTGGCACCGGTGTCCCCTGGGAGGTCCCATGCCGCCCCCCGCGCTGGGACCCACTCACTCGTCTTCTCCTCCGGAGGCGCCCGCTCGTCCTCATCTGGGTCCCACTTCTTCCCACCGGGTTTTTTGGGTTTTCCTAGGAAAAAGGGAGTGAAATGGAGAAGGCAGAGGAAGAGGCTGGAGTAGGTGGGCAGCACCCAGAGGGCAGCACCCACCTTTGCGGTCACGGCCTTTCTCCTCTGCCCAGGGGTCCTCTTCTTCCTCCTTGCTGCTGCCACCCTTCTTGTGCGTCCCTGGGCCAGAGGAGGGGATCAGGCAGGTGACACCCTCCACAATGGACTATCACCCACCCTGAGGGACCCATTACTCATCCCAAGGGACCCATCACTTGCCCTGAGGAACCCGTCACCCTTTCCAATGGACCTATCACCCATCCAGAGGGCCCCATCACCCGCCCTGAGGGACCTCATCACTCACCCGGCTTGAGTTTCTCCTCGTCCGTCTCCATCTCATCCTCTTTATCCGGGTATTTCTCGGGCTTCGCTGGTGGTGGCAGTGGCAGCGGTGGCAGCCCGTAGTCCACTGCAGGCAGGAACCAAGGAAGGGGGCACTGGGGGGACACCCGGGGGGGGCACTGAGCGCCCTGAAGTGGGGACGGGGGGGCTCAACACTCACGGTCATCGTAGTCGGGGCGCTCCAAGCCATCCTCATAGTCCCGCTCTGGTGGCGGCGGTGGCGGCGGCTGGGGCTCAGCTAAGGGGCAAGAGGGGCTGTGCCAGGGCAGGCACCGGGGGTCCCTGCACCCCACAGTCCCCAAGCGCCCCATGGTGTCCCCTATGTCCCCAGCTCCCTGCACTCACTTGGCTTCTCCGCTTCAGGCCAGACCCGCGGGGGCTTCTGCCTGCTCGGGGGCTTGCGGGGTCTCTGCTGCCGACGGATGTACTCGACTGCAGGTGGCAAAAGACAAGGAGGGGAGGGTAAACATGGGGACAAAAGGCCCCGTGGCCACCCTTGGGGACCTCAGGGTGTCCCCCCCTGCGCAGACACCCGTACAATCCTCATAGTCCTCGCGCTCGAGCTGGTCATTGTAGTCCAGCGTGGGCGGCTCCGTCTCCTCGGGCAGCTCTGCGGGGATGAGGGATGTGTTGGAGGGGGGTCACCACAGCTGTCACCCCCTCTTTGTGTCCCTATGTCCCCCCATCCCGCTGTGCTCACCAAAATCCCCCCCGGGCCATCGCTCCTCTGCTCCCGGCTCTGGTGGCAGCTCCTCAGCTTCTCCTGGGGACAGAGGCAGAAGGACAGAGGGGTGGTGGGGGGACCCCCCTGCCGTCCCCTTTGGTCAGGGGGACAACGCAGGGGGCGGGGGTGAAATGAGGATGAGAAACTGCAGGGAAAAGATAATCAAAAAGAGCAGCAACCGCTGAGGAATGAACTTCCCAAGCAGAGGAGAAAAAAAGGAAGGAAGGGAGCCAGATTTGGGAGAAAAATACTGCGATTCCGAGCAAATAACAGAAGAGGGGGAGTCGCGGGGGGGGGATCGGGATGGAGTGGGGCGGGGGGCGGAGGCGGCGGAGAAGCGGCGGGGGGGGGAATTGCTCTGCGTGCTTTTTAAGCCCTTTTTTGGGTTATTTTTCCTCCAAATTCCGCGTCTGGTCTGGCGAGCCGCCCCCCACCCCCCCGCGGTGCGGGCTCACCTCGCCGCCCGCCTCCTTCCTCCTCCTCCTCCTCCTCGTAGGGCCAAGGCGGCAGCGGCGGGGGGGGTCCGGCGGGGTCCTCAGTCCGGGGCGGCGGCGGCGGGGGGGGCCGCGGCGCCTCGGGCCCCTCCTCGGGGAGCGCGGCCGGTGCCCCGGGTTTCTTCCCGCCCGCCGCTTTTTTGGGCGCTTTGGGCTGCTTCTCCTTGGGCTTCTTGGAGCCCTTGGGGCCATCGGCGGTGCCTTTGGGCGGCTTCTCCTTGGGCTTCTTGGGGGGTTTCTCCTTCTGCTTGTCCTTCTTGGAGCCTTTGGGCTTCTTGGGGGCTTTGGGACCTTTCTCCTTCTTGGGCTTCCCGGGCTTCTCGACCTCGGGGAGCGTCACCAGGACGGTTCCTGCGGGACGGGAATGGGGGGTCTCCGGGGGTATCCCGGTATCCCTCCGGGGGTATCCCGGTATCCCGCCCCTCCGGGTCCCTGCAGCGCCAGGCCCTTCCCGCCGCCCCGCGCCGGTGCCCGGGTGCTGCGGGGGAGGCGGGGGGTCGCTCACCCCTCCCGGGTTCGGGATTCGCTCCCGCCGCTCCGACCGGCCCGGGTTTGGGCCCGGGCTCGGGGCCGGGGTCGCGGCCGGCCAAGCCGCGCAGAATCGCCTCGATCTCGGCGTCGCTGAGCGGGGGCGGCGTCGCCGCGACCCCCGGGCCGCCCCCGGGGAGCAGCAGCAGCGCCAGCGCCGCCAGCACGAGGCAGGAGCCGCCCGGCGAGCCCGGAACCGGGAGCTCCATCGCCGCCGCCTCGGCTGCCGCCCGCCCCGTCCGGCCGCGCCGCTGCCTCCGCCGCCGCCGGGGCTCGGGACGGGGGGCGCGGGGCGGGACGGGGCGGGGCGCGGGGGCGGCACCGGCCCCGCGTGGGGATGGCGACGCGAACGACACTGGATGGCACCGGCGCTGCGTGCGAACCGGCACCCGGGACCGGCTCTGCGGGCCCCCCCCTGCACCAGGGAGACACCCCTGACAGGGACCAAAATGGGATGCGCACAGTAGGTGCTCTGGCTGCACCCGCACTGCACCTGGGATGCGCCCGGGATGCAACCGGGATGCACCCGGGATGGAACCGGGATGCGCCCGGGATGCATGCGCACTGCACCCGGGATGCAGCTGGAATGCACCTGGGATAGAACTGGGATGCACTCGCCCTGCATCCAGAATGCACCCAGGATGCACCCAGAATGCACCCAGGATGCAACTGGGATGCACCCAGGATGCACGCGCACTGCATCCGGGATGCACCTGGGATGCCCCAGGATAAACCCACACTGCACACAAAGGCCTTGCCTGCTCGTGGCACTCGGGACCACTTGTGTGCCCGTAGTGTGCAGGCTGCACACGGGAGCCCCTGCACATGCCCTGCACAGGGGACACGCTTGCATGGCCCCTGCAGCACCCCAGGGTGCAGCCCCCACGGGTGCCGGGGGGATTCACCCCTATCCCAGCAATAAAACTGCTTTTCCCCTTCTGGAACCTGGACAAATCCACAGCAGGGCCCAGGCAGCTCCAAACCACCCCCGCAAGGCCCCGGTATCCCGGAGCAGCCGGAGGGGTCCCGCAGGCTCCCCGGGAGCGGCTGGCGGGTGGCTGGGGGCCACGTGGCCGGGCTGGCCTCAGGCCCCCCGCGCTCGTGACACGGATGAGGCGCCCGCGCACCGTGAGTCACCTCCCAGCAACGCTGCGGCCGCTTCCGCGGGCCCGGGCGGAAACGAGACGGGAAGGGGCCCAGGCGCCCCACGCCACCCCCCAGCCAGCACCCCCCACCCGCCATACAGCCCCCCCAAGGGCAGCCACCCCATAGAGCCCCCCAGAGCGGGACCCCCATCGTGCGGCCCCCCCCAGAACAGCACCCCAGTGCCCCCCCCTCGCAGAGCACCCCACTAGCCCCCCACCCACCCACGCCATAGCCCCCCACAACTGCTTCCCCGGACCCCCCCAGACCCCCCTCCCAGTATAACCGCCCCCTCTCCCTCCTCGCCCCGCCCCCCCCGGGCTCCCCCCCGGCCCCCCCGCCCCTTCCTGCCCCGCCCGGCCCGGCGCCGCCGCCCGGTTCCGCGCAGGGGCCGCCCCGGCCGGTGTCGCCGTCGCCGTGTCCGTGTGTCCGTCCGCGCAGGTGGCTGCTTCTCGGGCGGGGGGGTCTGTCTGTCCGCCCGCCGTGGGGGGGGAGAAGGGGGTCGGGCTACCTGTGGGGGGGCAGGGGGGTCCGTCCGTCCCTCCCTCTGTGCGCCTGTCGGGACGCCTGTCTGTCTGTCTGTCTGTCTGTCGAGGTGCCTGTCTGTCTGTCTGTCTGTCTGTCGGGATGTCCCCTCCAGCCGTCGGGGCATCCCCTCTACCTGTTGGGGGTTCGTCTGTCTGGCAGGGTGTCTGTCTGTCCATCAGGGTGTCTGTCAGGTGTCCAACTACCCTCGGGGTGTCCGTCTAACCGTCAGGGTCTCCATCTATCCCATGAGGTGTCTCTGTATCCATCCAAGTGTCCGTCTGACTCTCAGGTTGTCTGTCTCTCTGTGGGGGTGTCTGTTGGCCTGTCCCTCTGTCCTTCAGGGTGTCCGTAGGGGTGTCTGCCCATCCACTAGGGAGTCTGTCTGTCTGTCAGGGGGCCCAACAGAGTGTCCATCTGACCTTCAGGGTGTCCCTCTATCCACTGAGGGTCTATCTATTCAGCAGGGTGTCTGTCTGTCCTGCAGAGCATCCATCCACCCTCTGGAGTGTCCATCGGAGCGTCCGTCCCCACCAAGCCACCTCTACCCACCATGTATACATCATTGCCCAAAAGGTACCATCCCCCCCACCACCATGTCCCCACTGCCACCATTGCCTTGGTGCCATGTCCCCCACCCCCGTGTCACCACCACCCCCGGTTCACGGCCACCGTCCCCGCAGCGGCTCTCCCTTCGGCCCCGAGGCCACCCAGCCCGGCCTGCACGTGTGGCGGGTGGAGAAGCTGCGGCCCGTGGCCGTGCCCGAGGCCACCGCCGGTGTCTTCTGCTCCGGGGACGCCTACCTGGTGCTGCACAACGGCCCCGAGGAGCGAGCCCACCTGCACCTCTGGATCGGTGAGCGGCGGTGGCACGGCATGGCGCTGCATGGCACTGCTTGGCACTGCTTGTCGCGGCACGGCATGGCACTGCATAGTGCTGCATGGCATGGCATGGCGCTGCATGTCACAGTGCTGCATGTCACAGCATAGTGCTGCATGGCATGGCATGGCATTGCATGTCACGGCATGGTGCTGCATGGCATGTCACGGCATAGTGCTGCATGTCACAGCATAGTGCGGCATGGCATGGCATGGCACTGCATGTCACAGTGCAGTGCTGCATGGCATGGCATGGCACGGCACGGCACGGCACGCTCAGGGGCCGCTGTCCCCCCAGGGCGGGACTCGTCGCGGGACGAGCAGGGCGCCTGTGCCCTGCTCTCCACCCAGCTCAACGCGCTGCTGGGCGAGCGCCCCGTGCAGCACCGCGAGGTGCAGGGCAACGAGTCCGACACCTTCATGGAGTACTTCCCGCACGGCGTCCAGTACCAGGTACGGGCGCCCGGCGGCCTTGTGGGTGCTGAGGAGCCCCACCGGGTGCCTGGAAGCCTCGCTGGGTGCTCAGCACCCACACTGGGAGCTCAACATCCCTGCTGGGTGCCCAGCATCCGTAGCCTGCCTGGAGGGTGCTTTTCATCCTCGTGGGTGCTCAGCATGCCCTCGGGTGCTCAGCATCATTGCTGGGTGCTCAGCATCCTCAGTGGGTGCTCAGCATCCCCCTTGGGTGCTCAGCATCCCCACTAGGTGCTCAGCATTCCCCTTGAGTGCTCTGCATCCTCACTGGGCGCTCTGCTTCCCCACTAGATGCTCAGCATCCTCGATGGGTGCTCTGCTTCCCCACTGGGTGCTCAGCATCTCCACTAGATGCTCAGCATCCTCAATGGGTGCTCTGCATCCCCCTTGGGTGCTCAGCATCCCCACTAGGCACTCAGCATTCCCCTTGGATGCTCAGCATCCTCAGTGGGTGCTCTGCATCACTGCTGGGTGCTCAGTATCCCCACTGGGTGCTCAGCATCTTCTATGGGTGCTCTGCGCCTCTGCTGGGTGCTCAGCATCCTCAGTGGGTGCTCTGCATCCCCCTTGGGTGCTCAACATTCCCCTTGGGTGCTCAGCATCCTCAGTGGGTGCTCAGCATTCCCCTTGGGTGCTCAGCATCCCCACTAGGCACTCAGCATTCCCCTTGGATGCTCAGCATCCTCAGTGGGTGCTCTGCATCACTGCTGGGTGCTCACTATCCCCACTGGGTGCTCAGCATCTTCTATGGGTGCTCTGCGCCTCTGCTGGGTGCTCAGCATCCTCAGTGGGTGCTCTGCATCCCCTTTGGGTGCTCAGCATTCCCCTTGGGTGCTCAGCATCCCCACTAGGCACTCAGCATTCCCCTTGGATGCTCAGCATCCTCAGTGGGTGCTCTGCATCACTGCTGAGTGCTCACTATCCCCACTGGGTGCTCAGCATCCTCAGTGGGTGCTCTGCATCCCCCCTGGGTGCTCGGCCTTGCTGCCAGGGCGCTCAGCACCCTGCCGTGTCCCCAGGAGGGTGGTGTGGCCTCGGCGTTCAGGACCGTGCACCCGGCCACCGCCCCGGGCACCAGGCACCGTCTCTACCAGGTGAAGGGCAGGAGGACCATCCGGGCCACCGAGCGGGACCTCAGCTGGGCCAGCTTCAACACGGGCGACTGCTTCATCCTCGACCTGGGCCAGGTGGGAGCGGGGCCGGTGGCACAGGGACAAGCCAGGCCGGGCCACCTCAGTGACGCTGCTGCCTCTCTGCTTTCCCCAGAGCATCCTGGTGTGGTGCGGGGCCAAGGCCAACGCGCTGGAGCGCAACAAGGCGCAGGATTTGGCCACCGCCATCCGGGACAGCGAGCGGTGCGGCAAGGCCCGCGTGGAGGTGGTGGCTGACGGCGAGGAGCCCCCTGAGATGCTGCAGGTGACCGGGCGCACCCAGGTGTCCCCCTGCGCTGGCCTTGGTGGCTTGAGGCTGTCCCTATTCTTCTGGCCCTCCAGATGCTGGGTCCCAAGCCGGCCTTGCAGGAGGGCAGCCCCGAGGAGGACATCACAGCCGACCAGAGGAACGCAGCGGCCGCCGTCCTCTACAAGGCCAGGAGTTGGTGGCCCTGGGGGGGACATGGGGCTGGGCACACCTGGGAGGGTGCCATGGTGGCCCTGGAGGGGACATGGAGCTGGGCACAGCTGGGGGGGTTCCATGGTGGCCCTGGAGGGGACATGGGGCTGGGCACACCTGGGGAGCACCATGGTGGCCCTGGGGGGGACACGGAGCTGGGCACAGCTGGGGGGGTGCCATGGTGGCCCTGGAGGGGACATGGGGCTGGGCACAGCTGGGGGGGTGCCATGGTGGCCCTGGGGGGGGACATGGGGCTGGGCACAGCTGGGGAGCGCCATGGTGGCCCTGGAGGGGACATGGGGCTGGGCACAGCTGGGGAGCACCATGGTGGCCCTGGGGGGGGACATGGGGCTGGGCACAGCTGGGGGGGTGCCATGGTGGCCCTGGGGGGGGACATGGGGCTGGGCACACCTGGGGAGCACCATGGTGGCCCTGGAGGGGACATGGGGCTGGGCACAGCTGGGGAGTGCCATGGTGGCCCTGGGGGGGGACATGGGGCTGGGCACGGCCAGGGGATGCTGTGGTGGCCCTGGTCAGGGCACAGTCATGGGACACTGCCATAGCGCCCAGGGAGGCCACCAAGCTGGGGGACACCCCATGGTGACACTGTGGCCACGGGTAGGTGTCGGACGCCACGGGGCGCATGGACCTGACCCAGGTGGCCGCCAGCAGCCCCTTCAGCCAGTCCCTGCTCTGCACCGACGACTGCTTCGTGCTGGACAACGGTGCCTGCGGCAAGATCTACGTGTGGAAAGGTGCCACCGCGGCAAGGGACGGGGACAGGGGACACCGCGGGGTGTCCCCGGGCCCAGCGCCGCCGTCTCCCCCGCAGGGCGCAAGGCCAACGAGCAGGAGCGCCAGGCGGCCCTGCGGGTGGCCGAGGAGGTCATCGCCCGCATGGGCCACTCGCCCCGCACGCAGGTGGGTGCAGGGCCAGAGCGACCGTGGGGTCCCCGGTGGCCCTGTCACCTGCGGGGTCCCCAGTGCCCCCGTCACCCATGGGGTCCCTGGCGGTGCCATCACCCACGGGGTCCCCGATGGCGCCGTCACCCGCGGCCACCGCAGGTGGAGATCCTGCCCCAGGGCCGCGAGAGCCCCCTCTTCAAGCAGTTCTTCAGCAGCTGGCAGTGAGGGACCGGCCACTGGCACCGCGGGGACCGGCCACCGGCACGAGGGGGACGGAGCCGCCCCTGCTCGCGGTGGCATCGGCTGCAAGCCCCAGTCCCCTCCGTGCCCGTCACCTCCATGCTCGTGTCACCCCCGTGCCCGTCACCCCTATGCCCGTGTCCCCTCTGTGCCCATGTCACCCCGTGCCACCTCCATGCCATCATCCCCCTGCCCATCACCCCCATGCCCATGTCACTTCCATGCTCATGTCACTCCCATGCCACCTATGTGCCCACGTCACCTCCATGCCATCACCCCATGCCCATGTCACCTCCATGCTCATGTCACTCCCGTGCCACCTGTGCCCATGTCACCTCCAAGCCATCACCCCATGCACATGCCACCCCCGTGCCCACGTAACCTCTGTGCCCATGTCACCTCCATGCCCGTCATCCTCACGCCATTCCCCTGTTCCCGCCACCCCAGCTCCATGCTCAGACCATGTCCCTGTCACCTCCATGCTTGCGCCATGTCCATGTCCCCATTGTGCCCATGCCATACCCAGCCCCTGCCACCGCCATGTCCCCAAACCCTCCCTGGGCCCCTGCCCTGCTCACGTCCCCCACCGCCCTCATCCCACATCCCACCAAATAAAGAAACGCTCCCACATCCCCCGTCTCGCTGCTCCGGATCCGCTGCCACCCTGGGGACACGGGGACACGAAGCCCATGGGGACAAGATGGGCACAACGACAAGAAGGGGCCTGGGACCCCCAGCCCGTGGTGGCTCCCAGCTGGAGCCAAAAACGCCCACGCGGGGCCCGGGCTGAATGTTCCCAGCCCAGAGGGAAGGCCGGAGCAGGAGCAGCGTTTTTGGTAAAACAGGAAGAAAATTAAAATGTGTGTGTGTATATATAGTGTATACATATCTAGATATAGATGTATAGATATCTATACACTAAAGGCAGGAAGAGGGAAGGCCCAGGGTGCAGGGGGCCGGGCTGGCGCGGGACGGAAAAGCCCCGGGTTTTATTGTTTCCGGGTGAGGTTCCCGCGGGAAGCGGAGGCGCCGGAGCGAGCGGAGCGGAAGGAAGAGGCCCGGAGGCGAAACAGAAAGCCAAAAACTCATGATTTCTTCCTATTTCTAAAGCGGCGTCGAGGCTGGGGGCCGCCGAGGGCGACGGCGGCACCGGGCTCCTCCGCGTTCACAGTGACGTTGGGGCGACGGCGGGATCCCCCACCCGGAGGCTCCCGTTAAAACATAATAATAATAAAATAGAATCAACTCCCTCCCCAAACGCTTGCCCCAAGCAAAGCCCCCGTTTTGGGGGGAAAAGCCCCAGAAAGCCCCTGCAGAGAGAGAAGGGAAGGAGGCCCCGGGTCGGGGAATAGAGGGGGGATTGGGGGCTGCCCTGGGGGGGGCCAAGGGCAGGGACCCCCCCCGGGGGCTCCGAGGTGGCTCAGAGGGGAGAGCAGCAGCCGGGGGCAGTCCCGGTGCCGGGGACCGGCACGATGGCACTTAAAGGGGAAGGAAATACAGGGAAAAAAGGGGGAAAAATAGGGGAATAAAGAAAAGAATGAAGGGGGAAAAAAAAGGGGAAAAAAAGGAAAAAAAGAGGAAAAATGGGAAAAGCCACACATTGGTTGAAGGGTGGGCTGGGGGGCGAGCGCCCCGTTACTCGATGAGCTCCACGTAGTTGGCGGGGAACATGCCGAAGTGGCCGTCGGGGCCGTAGCCGCGCCACCAGCCCTCGTCGATCATCTCGATGTTGGTGATGAGGTTCTCCGGGTCGAAGGAGATCTCCGTGTCGTCGGCTGCGCGGGCACGGAGCGAGGGAGGATGGAGAGGGGGTCCCGAGCTGGCCCGGACCCCCCTCCCGGGTCCGGTTTTCCCTGCAACCCCGGCTCTTACCGGCTTGGTAGTCGTAGAGCGCGCGGGCGCACAGCCCCTTGCCCGCCAGGTCCTGCTGGTACTCGGCGCCGTAGCCATATTGGGCATCGTCCGCGGGCGCCTGGAGGAGGGAGAGGGCATCGGGCCTCCCCGCTCGGCTCGCTCTGTCCCCGAGAAACGGGGGGACGAATCGGAGCGGCGCCCACGGCCCGGGGAGGAGGGTGGCACGAGTGGCACGAGCCCCGTACGAGACACTAGAGAATCCGCGGGGAGGCTGCGTCCCCCCGTCACCCACCTGGGGAGGCTCCTCGTAGATGGCACCGTGGTCAGGTGGCTCCTCGTACGCGTTGGGCTCCTGCGCGGGCGCCAGCGGCGGGTCGGAACCGGAGCCGTCGTCGCGGCCTGCGGAGACACGTGCGGCCTCGCACCGGGACCACGCGGCCACCGGGACCAGGGGCACCGGAGCCCCCGGGTGTCCCTGCGGAGGGCACGGGGCCGCCCACAGAGGGACTTGGGGACAGATAAAACAGATGGAGGGGAGCGCCGGGATCCCCAGCAGGGATAGGGAACAGGCCAAGCCCAAGTGAGGTCTGCCCTGCCAAGCAGCGCTCCCAGTGCTCCAAGCACGTGGAAAACTCTTGGCTCTGTCCCTCGTCCCTCCCGGAGCCTCCGGACAAGAGCAGCATCTAGCGGCGGCTGCAGGCCGAGGCTCCGAGCTCCCCCCTTCTCCGCGGGACATTTGGGAAAGCTCCAGGCCGGAGCGTCGAGGCTCCGGGCCCGGAGCGGGTTCCCACCTGAGGCGGCTCCCGGAGAGTCCGGAGGCGTCTCCCGAGCACCGGGATGGGCGACGGCGGCCGCGGCGGAGGCCGGGGGCCCCGCGGGCTCCTTCTGTAGGAAGGGGCTGCGCAGTTTGCCTGGGGGGAGTCAGAACGGCCGCGTCGGCTCTCAGCTCCGGCCGAACATCGGTGCCAGCACCGTCGGACACGGATGCCTGTTCCCATTCAAGCCTGGAGATTATTTTTCCCTCTATTTTTTTTCCCTTTTTGCATCCTCCTCATGTGAAACCTCCACACTTCAAAGGCAGAAAGCTGCCAAACCCCAGCAGAGCCTCCTGCGTCCCAAACGCGCGTGCCGATTCCTACCCGGTTGCGAGGCCGCCGCCGCCGCCGCGTCCGCGGGCAGCGATCGTTCCCGCTGCCTGAAGATGTCCCGGGGGTTCACGGCCCTCTGCGCGATGAGCGAGGCGGCCTCCTGCGGGAGGAGCAGCCGGACGGAGCCGAGCGGCGCCGGGATGCGCGGCCGAGCTCCGGCGCCGCCGCCGCGGCCGCGTGCCCCACCTGGGCTTTCTCCACCGACTCGCTCCTCCGGACGCCCTTCCGCTGCCTGGCCTCGTACTCCTCCGCCTGCTCCTTCTGCGGCACGGGAGCGGGGCCGTCACGGCCGCCGCCGCCCCCATTTCCCAGGGAAACGGGGACGAGGGACAGGGACAGTGGGACAAGAGCCGGGGGACGCGGAAGCCCCTCCGCGGGGGTCTCGGCCGCTCTCCGTTGCAGGGGACAGGCCAAAAGGGACATCGGCCATGGGGACACCGGCGACGCTCACCCACTGCTGCTGCTCCTTGTCCCTGCTCTCTGCTTCCTGCTGCTGCTGGAATCTCCTGGAGTGGCCAAAGGGAGAACGAGCTTTGGGAAAGGCCGTGTGAGGACAGGGGAGCACCCAGGGCCGGCCTGATCATCCCCATCCGTCCCATCTCCGAACAGGGAGGCAGTGCCCGTTCCCGCTGGGAGAGGAAGGAAGGAAGGGCCCCTTCCAAGGCGTCCCGGAGCGCCGGCCTCACTTCTGCGCCTCGATCTCGTTGGATCGGGCCTGGAAGCGCTGCTCGCGCCCGGCCGCCTCCCGCAGCTCCCGCTCGCGGCGCTCCCGCTCCAGCCGCTGCCGCTCCTCCTCCGCCCGCCTCTTCTCCTCCAGCCGCCGGTTTTCCTCGTCTTCTGCAGAAGCCGAGCACCGAGTCACGGTTGAATGCTCAGAGAGGCCCAAATTCCCCTAAACCTCACCCGACCCCCACAAAACGCAGCTTCTCTTCCCAAGAAACATCACCCACACACCACAAAGGCACCCCAGAAAGCCGGAACGGGGGCTCCGGCCCAGCCGCGCGGGGATCCGAAACCGCCCGGAGCTCGGCCCGGGAGGGGAAGTGGCTTTCGGCAGGTTCCCGTTGGGTTTTTAACGCTGCTCCTGGTTCCAGGAGCCGGGAGGCGCTGGGCACCGAGCCAGGAGAGCCCAGGGCCACTCACCTCCGCCTTGGCCCAGAAATTGTCCTTATTGACTCTCTTGATCTCGGACATCGCGTTCGTCTTCTGGTAGACGGAGCCCTGCAGGGAGGTAGAGGAGGATGTGCCAGAGCCTTCGCTGCTGGGGATCGTTTCACGAAACATCGTTTCTTTGCTGTGTTTGTGTTAAAAAGAAAGCGCCTTCCCAAAAATATTTCCATACGGACAGAAAGGAAGGTGCCAGAATCCCTGTAGCTCCATGTTTGAGGAGGAATCCTGAGATTTGGTCAACAAGCAGGTCAATGTGCTACCCAAAGCCCACGGGACCTTTCTGCTCCGTCACCGTGGGGCCAGAACCACAGCAGGGGGCCCGGGAAAGCTCCCGGGAATCCAACTCACCACCGGGCCTGAGGGCCCGAGTCCTGGAACCTGCTGCTTTCCTTGTGGAAGTTGTAGTTGGCCCCCGAGGCCTTGGCCACCTTCTCCATGATGAGCTCCGGCTCCACATCCTCCTCGGCACGAGCGTTTATGGTGACGTGCGCGCCCTGGGCACGGGGACAGCCGCGAGGGGGACGTCGCTCCGGAGGCCGCCGGCCCCACGCGCGCGTCCCGGCTGCCCCGGCGCGGGAAGGGGCACAGACCTTCAAGAAGTTGGCCACGGTGCTGACGTGGTTGGCGCAGGCTCCTTTCCGCACGTCGTTGACGCCTTCGCCCGTCTGCAAAGAGCCACCGGCGGGACCCCCTCACCCCAAAGCCCCTCGAGTCCCATCCTGGACGCCTCGAGCTGGGTCTGAGGGACAATCACCACCCCGTGCACCACGGCGAGGGGCTTGGGGCGATGCCAGGACACAAGGATGCGCGGGCTCCAACCCTGGGACTCGCCACGTCCCGCGGTTCTCCATACACAAGGAGATCAGGGGCCTGGAACATCTGCCCTATGAGGAGAGGCTGAGGGAGCTGGGCCTGTTCAGCTGGAGAAGAGAAGGCTGAGAGGGACCTGAGCAGTGTCTAGAGGTACCTCAAGGGAGGCAGTGAGGAGGATGGGCTGGTCTCTTTTCAGTGGTGGCACTGATAGGACTAGAGGCAATGGCCACAAACTGAAGCACCAAAAGTTCCACAGGAACTTAAGGAAAAATTTCTTCCAGTGAGGGTGCCAGAGCACTGGAACAGGCTGCCCAGAGAGGTTGTGGAGTCTCCTTCTCTGGAGATCTTCAAACCCGCTTGGACGCAGCCCTGTGCCACGTGCTCTAGGTGACCCTGCGTGTGCAGGGGTTGGACTGGATGATCTCTAGAGGTCCCTTCCAACCCTAAGCATTCTATGATTCTATACATCTCCCTCAACCCGTTCCATAGGGCTCCGTCGGGTTCCTTTGGTCCTCCAGGCACCCCCATCACCGCGCGGCGGCCGACGCGGCGCGCCCCAACGCCGCGACGCGGGGACGCGCGCGGGCGCTCACCCAGTTGACGAGGACGTATTTGGGCAGGCCGGAGTTGGGGTCGGTGACCCTGCAGAAGGCGTACATCACCTTGCCGCTGTTGAGCTCCTCCACCATCTCGGCGAGGCCGCCGGCTGCGCCGCGACAGGACGGAGCGGCGGCTCAGGACGGAGCGGCGCCGCGGGGGAGCGCCGCGAGGGGAAGGGCCGCGCCGCCCGCGCTCACCTCGCGCTGCCGGCCACGCGCAGGTCGTTGCTGTTGCCCTCGTAGGTGAACAGGGCCCTAGGGCGGCGGCGGGGCGGCCTCAGCGCGGGACGGGGACCCCCGCCAGGGAACCCCAGATGCCCCCCGTCCCCATAGGGACCCCACGTGATGCTCCCTGTGCCCCCTGCACCCCGATCTCCCCTACACCCCGTCCCAGGATGCTCAAGCTTCCACTCCCTGCTATGGGGAGCTCCGTATGCCCCACATCTCCCCTTGCACTGCCCCCCCAAGTGCCCTAGACCCCCCCAATGCCCCTCGAGCCCCCCCCAGTGCCCCTCGACCCCCCAGTGCACCCTAGACCCCCCCAGTGCCCCTAGACCCTCCAATGCCCTACACCCAAATGCCCCTAGGCCCCCCAGTACCCCTAGACCCCTCAATGCCCCTAGACCCTCCAATGACCCTAGACCCCCCAGTGCCCCCTAGAACCGCCCCCAGTGCCCCTAGACCCCAAATGCCTCTAGACCCCCCCCACCTCCAACTCCCCATCCCCCTATGATGGGACGTCCCCACAGGCCCCACATCACCCTATATCCCCACACACTCACCCTAAGCTCCCCAACCCCATAGGCCCCACAGGTCTCTATATCCCGCCCCCACGCCCCACACTCCCCCATTGCCCGTGGGCCCCACATCCTCCGCGGCCCCTACGTCCCCCGCGGGCCCCACATCCCCGCACCAGTCGGTGTCGCTGCCCGCCGCACCACGCGCCCGTAGGCCGCCTGCAGCGCCGGCCCCGTTCTTGCTGAGGTTGAGCGCCATTGCAGCGCCGCCGCTTCCGCCCCCGCCCGCCGCCGCCGCCGCGCCCCACGCACGGACACGCCCCCCGCGCCCGGACACGCCCCCCGCGCTCGGACACGCCCCTCCCGCCCCCGCCCCGCCCTCCCACCTGGACACGCCCCTCGCTCTAGCCACGCCCCTCCTGCCCGCCCTTACCCTCCCGCCTGGCCAGGCCCCTCCCGCGCGACCACGCCCCCGCATAACCCCGCCCACGCTCACGCCCCCTCCCGCCGCGCCTCCGCCCCGTCTCGGCCACGCCCCTGCGGTCAGCCCCGCCCCTTCGTTTAGCCCCGCCCCTTCTGCCCC
>NW_028290228.1:0-8563 GCF_059628265.1 Tinamus guttatus | reverse complement strand
GATTCGGGGGGTTTTGGAGACTCTGGGGGGCGGGCGGCGCCGGTTGGGGCCCTCCTTGGGGGCTCAATTAGGCTTTGGGGGGCTCTAATTAGCGCTAATTAGTGCTCAGGGCGGCTCGTTAGCCCCGGGGGGGTGTCAATTAGTGCTAATTAGCGGAGGGGCGGGCAATAAGCGCGGGGGGGGGTCCCAATAAGCTCCTATGGGGGGACACAATGGGGGGGGTTTATGGAGGGGCAATTAGTAGCGTGGGGGGGTAGTTAGTCCATGGGGGGGGTAATTAGCCCTTGGGGGGGGAGTAACTATCCGGGGGGGGTCTTAATTAGCCAATGTGGGTGGTCAGATGGCCCTGGGGGGTTAATTGGTGCTGGGGGGGGGCAATTAGCCCAATTGGAGCCCAATTAGCATGGGGGGGTGTTTAATTAGAATGGGGTGGGCTCAATTAGCCCTTGGGGTTAATTAAAATGGGGGGGGTCAATTAGCCCTTGGGGTTAATTAAAATGGGGGGGGTCAATTAGCCCTTGGGAGTTAATTAAAATGGGGGGGTCAATTAGCACTTGGGAGGCTAATTAGAATGGGGGGAGGGAGCTGGTTTTGGGGGGTAATTAGCGCTGGGGAATTAATTAACTAATTAATGAAAGTGTTGGGGGGGACCGGCTCCATGTGAGGGGAGGGGATTGGATTAATCAACCATGGGGGGGGGGATGGTTAATTTGTTAATTGATGGGTTAATTAGCGCGCTAATTGCAGGCCATGGGCGAGTGCAGCGACCTGGACCGGCAGATCGAGCAGCTGCGGCGCTGCGAGCTCATCAAGGAGAGCGAGGTCAAGGCCCTGTGCGCCAAGGCCAGGTCCATTAGCGCTAATTAACGCTCATTAACCCCCGGGCTCGTTAACCCCCCCCACCGGGCTCGTTAACCCCCCCGTTCGTTAACAGGGAGATCCTGGTGGAGGAGAGCAACGTGCAGCGGGTGGACTCACCTGTCACGGTAATTAGCGCCCTTGTTAATTATGGGGGTAATTAGGGGCTGAGGAGATGTTAAATAAGTATTAATAAACTGGGGTATTAATGAGTAATTAAGGGAGGAGTTAGGGTTCTGGAGGGGGTAAATTAGGGGTAGGGGGTAACTAATTGGGGCGTTAATTAAGGGTCCATGAGAGTTAATTAGGGGGCTAAGGGGGTTAATTGGGGGGGGGGTAAATTGCGGGTTAAATAATTGGTGGGGTAATTTGGGAGGTAATTAGCAGATAATTAGGGGTGGTGGGGTAAATTGGGAGTAGGGAATAACTAAGGGCTCATATGGGGTTAATTAAGGGGCCAACAGGGTTAATTAGGGGCTAATCAATCTGTGTGGTCATTGGTGGGTTAATTAGGGGCTCCAGGGGGTAGACTGGGTAGCTAATTAACGTCTGGGGGGGTAATTAGTGGGTAGTTGGGGGGTAATTAGGCCTGGAGAGGACTAACAAGGGCCTTGTGGAGGCTAGTTAATCACTGGGGTAATTACTGGGTGGATAGATTAAAAGAGAGAGGAAGAAAGTTAATGGGGGGGTTAATTAGGCTCATTAACCCCCCCCCCCCCAGGTGTGCGGCGACATCCATGGGCAGTTCTATGACCTCAAGGAGCTCTTCCGGGTGAGCCCCGCTAATTAATGTTAATTAACAGACTCTCTGCAGGACCTAATTAACTTACCCGATCCTAATTACCTCTGTAATTACTCTTCTGATTCTGGGGGTCCCCAATTGCCCCCTGCTAACTGCTTCCCCCTACCTAATTATTGTCTAATTGTTTAATTGCGCTGGGTTGCTAATTATGCTATCATTTCCTTTTAATTGTTCCATAGTTAATAATTAATATCTTCGTTACCCACCCCAGCATCCTCAGAGCTGCTCCTTGAGCCCCCGCCAGCCCTCAAAGCTCCTTTAATTGCCATGAAACCCCCTAATTACCCCCTAATTGTGCCCCAACGACCCCCCCTCGCTAATGACCCCCCTTCTTTAACGACCCTGTCGCTAATTGCCCCCCAGGTGGGGGGCGACGTCCCCGAGACCAACTACCTGTTCATGGGCGACTTCGTGGACCGGGGCTTCTACAGCGTGGAGACCTTCCTGCTGCTGCTGGCGCTCAAGGTGGGCCCCGGCGTCCGGGACGGGCCCCGGCGTCCGGGCGGCTCCGCGGCAGCGTTCCCGCCGCTCCAGGTGCGCTATCCCGACCGCATCACGCTGATCCGCGGCAACCACGAGAGCCGGCAGATCACGCAGGTGTACGGCTTCTACGACGAGTGTCTGCGCAAGTACGGCTCGGTGACCGTGTGGCGGTACTGCACCGAGATCTTCGACTACCTCAGCCTGTCGGCCATCATCGACGGGAAGGTGCGCGCGGGGACGCGGGGGGACGGTGGGGACGCGTTGGGGACACGCTGGGGACGCGTTGGGAACACGTTGGGGACGCGGTGGGGATGCGTTGGGGACACGTTGGGGACACCGTGGGGATGCGTTGGGGACGCGTTGGGGACACGCTGGGGACGCGTTGGGGACGCGTTGGGGACGCGTACTGCACCGAGATCTTCGACTACCTCAGCCTGTCGGCCATCATCGACGGGAAGGTGCGCGCGGGGGGACGCATTGGGGACACGTTGGGGACGCGTTGGGGACACGTTGGGGACGCGTTGGGGACACGTTGGGGACAGGTTGGGGACACCGTGGGGACGCGCTGGGGACGCGTTGGGGACACCGTGGGGACGCGTTGGGGACACGTTGGGGACACCGTGGGGACGCGCTGGGGACGCGTTGGGGACACGTTGGGGACGCGTTGGGGACGCGTTGGGGACGCGTTGGGGACGCGTTGGGGACACCGTGGGGACGCGTTGGGGACACATTGGGAACGCGCTGGGGACGCGTTGGGGACACGGTGGGGACGCGTTGGGAACGCGTTGGGGACGCGCTGGGGACGCGTTGGGGACACGGTGGGGACGCGTTGGGGACGCGTTGGGGACACATTGGGGACACATTGGGGACGCGTTGGGGACGCGTTGGGGACACGTTGGGGACACGTTGGGGACACATTGGGGACACGTTGGGGACACGTTGGGGACGCGTTGGGGACGCGTTGGGGACGCGTTGGGGACGCCGTGGGGACACGGTGGGGACACGTTGGGGACACCGTGGGGACGCGTTGGGGACACGCTGGGGACGCGTTGGGGACACGGTGGGGACACGTGGGGGACACGTGGGGGACACGTGGGGGACGCATTGGGGACACGTTGGGGACGCGGTGGGGACGCGTTGGGACGCGTTGGGGACGCGTTGGGGGACGCGGTGGGGACGCGTTGGGGACGCGTTGGGGACACCGTGGGGACGCGTTGGGGACGCATTGGGACGCGTTGGGGGACGCGTTGGGGACGCGTTGGGGACACGGTGGGGACGTGTTGGGGACGCGTTGGGGACGCTTTGGGGACACGTTGGGGACATGGGGACGCGTTGGGGACGCGTTGGGGACACGTTGGGGACGTGTTGGGGACACGCCAGGCGCGTTGGGGACGCGGGGACGCGTTGGGGACGCGTTGGGGACACGTTGGGGACGCGCCGGGCGCGTTCCGGGCACACGGGGCCTCCCCGGGGCCTCCCGAGCTCCCTTGGTGCCACCCGGAGCGGTTCTGGTCGCATTGGAGGCGCCTGGGGCCGGGTTTGTGGCACACGCTAAGCACACGCTAAGGACACGTTAAGGAAGAGAAAGGGAAGGGAAAGGAAAAGCGCACGCTAAGGGCACGCTAAGGACATGCTAAGGACACGCTAAGGACACACTAAGCACACGCAGCCCCCAGGGCGTCCCCATGCCCCTTGATGCTGCCCCGAG
Organism: Tinamus guttatus; assembly: GCF_059628265.1. Classification (NCBI taxonomy): domain Eukaryota; kingdom Metazoa; phylum Chordata; class Aves; order Tinamiformes; family Tinamidae; genus Tinamus; species Tinamus guttatus. The sequence goes on along the minus strand of NW_028290228.1, from coordinate 4,712 downwards.
GGGTTGGGGGGTGTCGGGGAGCTCCACGCTAAGCACACACTAAGGACATGCTAAGGAAGGGAAAGGAAAAGGACACGCTAGGGACACGCTAAGCACACGCCTGCGCGCAGATCTTCTGCGTGCACGGGGGGCTGTCGCCCTCCATCCAGACCCTGGACCAGATCCGGACCATCGACCGCAAGCAGGAGGTGCCGCACGACGGGCCCATGTGCGACCTGCTCTGGTCCGACCCCGAAGGTGGGTGGCACCGCGGCGTCACCGTGACGTCACCGTGACGTCACCGCGACGGCACCGCGGCGGCACCGCGACGTCACCGCGACGGCACCGCGATGTCACTGCGACGGCACCGCGACGGCACCGCTGTTGTCCTGTCACCTGCACCGTCCCCGCAGACGTGACGGGCTGGGGCGTGTTGGGGACACGTCCCCCGCGTTGTCACCCATTTTGTCACCTGTGGCAGATGCAATGGGCTGGGGTGTGTCGGGGACGCGTCACCCGTGTTGTCACTCGTGTTGTCACCCGCGTTGTTCCCCCGTCAGACACCACCGGCTGGGGTGTGTTGGGGACGCGTCCCCCGCACTGACACCCTTGTTGTCACCCTGGTGTCACCCTTGTCCCCCGTCAGACACCACCAGCTGGGGTGTGTTGGGGACACATTTCCCACGCTGTCACTCGCGTTGTCATCCTGGTGTCACCCTTGTCCCCCTGCAGACACCACCGGCTGGGGCGTGTCGGGGACGCGTCCCCCGCGTTGTCACCCGCGCTGTCACCCTCGTTGTCACCCCGCAGACACCACCGGCTGGGGCGTGTCGGGGACGTGTCCCCGCATTGTCACCCGCGCTGTCACCCATGTTGTCACCCCGCAGACACCACCGGCTGGGGCGTGTCGGGGACGTGTCCCCTGCATTGTCACCCGCGCTGTCACCCATGTTGTCACCCCGCAGACACCACCGGCTGGGGCGTGTCGGGGACGCGTCCCCTGCATTGTCACCCGCGCTGTCACCCTCGTTGTCACCCCGCAGACACCACCGGCTGGGGCGTGTTGGGGACGTGTCCCCTGCATTGTCACCCGCGCTGTCACCCATGTTGTCACCCCGCAGACACCACCGGCTGGGGCGTGTCGGGGACGCGTCCCCTGCATTGTCACCCGCGCTGTCACCCTCGTTGTCACCCCGCAGACACCACCGGCTGGGGCGCGTTGGGGACGTGTCCCCCGCATTGTCACCCGCGCTGTCACCCATGTTGTCACCCCGCAGACACCACCGGCTGGGGCGTGTCGGGGACGCGTCCCCTGCATTGTCACCCGCGCTGTCACCCTCGTTGTCACCCCGCAGACACCACCGGCTGGGGCGTGTTGGGGACGTGTCCCCCGCATTGTCACCCGCGCTGTCACCCATGTTGTCACCCCGCAGACACCACCGGCTGGGGCGTGTCGGGGACGCGTCCCCCGCGTTGTCACCCGCGCTGTCACCCTCGTTGTCACCCCGCAGACACCACCGGCTGGGGCGTGTTGGGGACGTGTCCCCCGCATTGTCACCCGCGCTGTCACCCATGTTGTCACCCCGCAGACACCACCGGCTGGGGCGTGTCGGGGACGTGTCCCCTGCATTGTCACCCGCGCTGTCACCCATGTTGTCACCCCGCAGACACCACCGGCTGGGGCGTGTCCCCGCGCGGCGCCGGGTACCTGTTCGGCAGCGACGTGGTCGCCCAGTTCAACGCGGCCAACGACATCGACATGATCTGCCGGGCGCACCAGCTCGTCATGGAGGGCTACAAGTGGCACTTCGGGGAGAGCGTCCTCACCGTGTGGTCCGCGCCCAACTACTGCTACCGGTGCGGGGGACACGGGGGGACACCGTGGGGACACGGGGGGACAGGGGGACACGGGGGGACAGGGGGACATGAGGACACGGGGGGAAAAGGGGGGACACGGGGGGACACCATGGGGACAGGGGGGGACAGGGGGACACCATGGGGACAGGGGGACACGGGGGGACACGGGGGGACACGGGGGGACGGGGGACACCATGGGGACAGGGGAACATGAGGACACGGGGGGACAGGGGGGGACACGGGGGGACAGGGGGACACCATGGGGACAGGGGGACACGGGGGGACACAGAGGGACATGAGGACACGGGGGGACAGGGGGGGACACGGGGGGACACCATGGGGACAGGGGGACACGGGGGGACAGGGGGATATGAGGACACGGGGGGACAGGGGGGGACACGCGGGGGGACAGGGGGATATGAGGACACGGGGGGACACCGTGGGGACACGGGGGGACAGGGGGACACCATGGGGACAGGGGGACATGAGGACACGGGGGGAAAAGGGGGGACGCGGGGGGACACCATGGGGACAGGGGGACACGGGGGGACAGGGGGATATGAGGACACGGGGGGACAGGGGGGGAAAAGGAGGGACACAGGGGAATAGGAGGGACACGGGGGGACAGGGGAACCTGGGGGGACACAGAGGGACATGGGGACACGGGGAGAAAATGAGGGACATAGAGGGACACAGGGGGACATGGGGGACACGGGGACATGAGGACACGGGGGGAAAGGAGGGACACGGGGCGACACGGGGAAAATGGACAGGGGGACATAGGGATATGGGAAAATGGGAGACAGGGGGACAGGGGGACATGGAGGGAAAATGAGGGACATGGGGGGACACTGCGGGAAAAGGAGGGACATGGGGGGACAAGGGAAATTGAGGGACACGGGGAAAAAAATGGGGGACATGGGGGGACACAGGGGGACATGAGGGGACACAGAGGGACATGAGGGGACACAGAGGGACATGGGGAAGGAGAGGGGTGACCCCAGTATAGGGATGGAGGTGACACCTGTCTGGGGATGGAGGTGCCATGGCCAAGGTCACCCGGTGGGTGACACGGCCAGAGATGGGGTGACAGGGCCAAAGCCACCCAATGGGTGACACGGCCATGATGGCCCCACAAGACCCAGGCCACCCAATGGGTGACGAGAGCAGCCGAGGCGAGAGGCCGCGGTGTCACCGCTGTCCCCCCAGGTGCGGCAACGTGGCGGCCATCCTGGAGCTGGACGAGCACCTGCAGAAGGAGTTCATCATCTTCGAGGCGGCGCCGCAGGAGACGCGCGGCGTCCCCGCCAAGAAGCCCGTGGCCGACTACTTCCTGTGAGCGCCGTGGGGACACGCGGGGACACGCGGGGACACGTGGGGACGTGCGGGGACACGTGGGGACACGTGGGGACACGCGGGGACGTCCCCACGGCCACCCGCGTTGGTGCTCGCAGGGCCCCTAGGACACGTGTGCGGAGCCAGGTCACGCCAGGGACACGTGTGTCCCCTCCCATGTGTCCCAGGGTCACGTGCATGTCCTAGGGTCACGTGGGTTTCCCAGGGTCACACGTGTCCCCTCCCGTGTCCCCCAGGGTCACCTGTGTGTCCTAGGGTCACGTGCATGTCCTAGGGTCACACGTGTCCCCTTCCATGTCCCCCAGGGTCACGTGGGTGTCCCAGGGTCACATGTCCCCTAGGGTCACCTGTGTGTCCTAGGGTCACATGTGTCCCCTCCCATGTCCCCCAGGGTCACATGTGTGTGCCAGGGTCATGTGCGTGTCTTAGGGTCACATGTCCCCTAGGGTCACCTGTGTGTCCTAGGGTCACACGTGTCCCCTCCCGTGTCCCCCAGGGTCACGTGTGTGTCCGTCACACGTGTCCCATCCCAAGGACACGCGTGACCCTCCCCTTGTCTGGGCACACTCGTGTCCCTCTCTGTCACTGCAGGGACACGCGTGTCCTGCCCTGTGTCTGTGTGTCCCAGGATCACGTGTGTCCTTCTGTCACGTTTTGGGTTGAAAGCAGGGGGTTTTGGGGTTGTCTCTGTTTTTGTTTTCTGGACGCTCTTTCTGCTCTTTTTAGATAAAAAAAACAAAAAAGAAAAAAAAGTGCATAAAACTACAAAATTGTAATAGAAAAAAAAGAAAAAATAAGAAAAAATCAAACGAAAAAAGGGAGTTGTTGCCTTTCCCCTTCCTCACGGAGCACAGGTGTCCGGGGCCCCGCCCCCTCTCTTAGCCCCGCCCCCAGGACCAGCCCCTCCCCTCCCACAGCACCTACGTGCCTGCTGACCCCGCCCCCTCCTGCCTATTGGAATTGGAGCCAATAGGAGTGATTTGGGGTGGCCCCGCCCACTGCCGTGGCCCGTCCCCCATTTCCTGAAGGGGAGGGCGTCATCTGCCCCCCCCCGACGTGGGGCTTGATGACGTCACTGGTGGCGCTTGCGTCATCGGCGGGGCGGTGTCATGGCGGCTCTGAGCCTGTGCTCCAGCAGCAGGACTACATCTCCCAGCAGGCACCGCGCCGCGAGACCCGCAGATTCCCGGCAGCTCTCGCGAGATCTCGGCCAGGGGGGCGGGGCCCGGCGCCACGCGCCTGCCGCCGCCATTTTGCCCCGTTCCCGCGCGGCAGAGCACGCTCCCGGCATGCCCCGCGACGCCCCCTTGGCAGGCAATTCTCGCGAGACCTCCCGCCCGCTCCCCCCCGCCCCTTCCCCCAACTCTGCCGCGATCTTCTGCTCATCTCCACCCGCTCAAGTCTCGCGAGATCTCCCGCTCCTACCTCACCCCCCCCAAACCCCACGACTGTCCCACCGCCTCTATTTCCCGCCAGAGCTCTGCGGGGTGCTCCGCGAGATCTCCCCCCCCCCCTCCCCT
>NW_028290227.1:0-19993 GCF_059628265.1 Tinamus guttatus | reverse complement strand
CCTCTCCCGGCTCTCCTGGTTTTCCCGTTCCTTTCCCGTTCTTTCCCGTTCCCTTCCCGGCTCTCCCGGTCTCCCCGCACCTGCCGCCCCGCTCTCCTCACGCGCCCGCCACCACCCCAAGCCCCACCCCCTCTGCCCTCCCTCCAATCATAACCCACCCGCCTCCCCGCCGCACACCAATCACCACCGGCGGGGCGGTGACCAATCCCCGACGGCCGCCCACGGGGCGCGGCCAATCCGCGAGGAGGGGAGCGGGCAGAGGGGCGGGACGGGGGCGCCAGCCTGGGAATAAGCCCGCCAGTGGCGGCGCAGCGGGAGCCCGCGGCAGCCAATAGGAGGGGAAGAAGGGCGGCTTGGCCACGCCCCCATGGACCGCACCATTCCGGGAAGGGATGGGGGGGGGTACGGGAGATCCCACCGTGTCCGGGGTGGCGGGGGGGGGGGGGCCGGGGACGCGACGGGCGACGGTGACGCGCGTGGCCGTGTCTGGCCCCAGAGTCTTTATTGCCCCCCCGCGGGCGCGCGGGGCCGCGTCCCGGGGCACCTCCGCGTGCCGGAGCCCCGCGGGGTGACGGAGCGTCTCCGGGTGACGCCGCACGGCGGGTGACACAACACCCCGCGGCGACACAGCAACACCCCGCGGCGACACAGCAACACCCCGCGGCGGCACAGCAACACCCCCGGCTGCCGGGGGCCGCTGCAGCCCGGTCGTTGGAGCCCCCCCGCGGTGACGGAGCATCCCCGGGTGCCGCAGCCCGTCCGGCGGTGCCGCCAGCCCCGCGCAGGGCCGCGCCGGGGTCCGGGCGGCTCAGGGGGCGCCGGGGGGCTCGGGCTCGAAGAGCTCCTTGTAGAGGGGCGGGAAGGCGGCGAGCGGCCCCGCGGGCTGGCGGCGCCGGAACGCCTGGAGCTCCTCCACGTGCCGCGCGCACAGCGCCCGCAGGCGGCCCTTGGGCGGCAGCTGCGCGCGGGGACACGCGTGTCAGCCGGGGAGCACGCGTGTGTCACCCGGACGTGTGTGTGTGTGTCAGCTGGGAGCACGCGTGTGTCACCCGGACGTGTGTGTGTCAGCCGGGCGTGTGTGTGTCAGCCGGGGAGCACGTGTGTGTCACCCGGACGTGTGTGTGTCACCCGGGGACACGCGTGTCAGCCGGGGAGCACGCACGTGTCACTCGGACATGTGTGTGTGTGTGTCAGCCAGGGACACGCGTGTGTCACCCGGGTGTGTGTGTGTGTGTCAGCCGGGGAGCACGCGTGTGTCACCCGGACGTGTGTGTGTGTGTCAGCCAGGGACACGCGTGTGTCACCCAGACGTGTGTGTGTCACCCGGGCATGCGTGTGTCAGCCGGGGAGCACGTGTGTGTCACCCGGACGTGTGTGTGTGTGTCAGCTGGGGAGCACGCGTGTGTCACCCAGGACGTGTGTGTGTCACCCGGGCATGCGTGTGTCAGCCGGGGAGCACGTGTGTGTCACCCGGACGTGTGTGTGTCAGCTGGGGAGCACGCGTGTGTCACCCGGACGTGTGTGTGTCAGCCGGGCATGCGTTTGTCAGCCGGGGAGCACGCGTGTGTCACCCGGGCGTGTGTGTGTCAGCCGGGGACACGCGTGTGTCACCCAGACGTGTGTGTGGTCACTCGGGGACACGCGTGTCAGCCGAGAGTATGTGTGGGTCACCCGGGCGTGTGTGTATGTCAGCCGGGGAGCACATGTGTGTCACCCGTGTGTGTGTGTCACCCGGACGTGTGTGTGTGTGTCAGCCAGGGAGCACGCGTGTGTCACCCAGACGTGTGTGTGTCAGCTGGGCGTGCGTGTGTCAGCCGGGGAGCACGCGTGTGTCATCCGGACGTGTGTGTGTGTGTCAGCCAGGGAGCAACGCGTGTGTCACCCCGGACGTGTGTGTGTCAGCCGGGCGTGCGTGTGTCAGCCGGGGAGCACGCGTGTGGTCATCCGGACGTGTGTGTGTGTCACCCGACGTGTGTGTGTGTGTCAGCCGGGGAGCACGCGTGTGTCACCCCGGACGTGTGTGTGTCACTCGGGGACACGCGTGTCAGCCGAGGAGTATGTGTGGGTCACCCGGGCGTGTGTGTATGTCAGCCGGGGAGCACATGTGTGTCACCCGTGTGTGTGTGTCACCCGGACGTGTGTATGTGTGTCAGCCGGGGACACGCGTGTCAGCCAGGGAGTACACGTGTGTCACCTGTGTGTGTGTGTGTGTCACCTGGGGACACGCGTGTCAGCTGGAGAACATGCGTGTGTCACCCAGGCGACACGCGTGTGTCACCCAGACGTGTGTGTGTGTCACCCACACAATGTGCATGTCACCCGGGGAACGTGTGTCACCCGGGCACGCGTGTGTGTCACCCGGGCGCCGCTGTGACCCCAGCCCCATGCACTGAGCTGGCCGGCCTCAGCCCATGTGCCCCCCCACCCCAGGGTACCCCCACCCCATGACACCCCAATGACCCCCCCACGGCTCCCCCCACTCCATGGCACCCCCAAGGGCCCCCCCAGGAGCACCCCACAGTTCCCCGACCCTACGGCACCCCCGTGCCCCCCAGTGACACCCCCTGGTTCCCAACATCCTGGGGCACTTCCAAGGGGGGACCCCCCCTGTGACACCCTCCCGCGACACCTGTCACCCCGTAGCACCCCATGTCCCCCCCACGGCACCCCCAAGGGCACCCCCGTGCCCCCCCACAGCCCCCTCCCGGGGTTGTCCCCACGCCCTGTCCCCCCGGCAGCGCCACCTTGGCCAGGATGCCCTCGCGGTGGCTCTTGCGGAGCAGGAGGCGGAAGGCGACCTCCAGCTCTCCCTGCAGCCGGGCCACCTTGGCCCGCTCCTGCAGCCACGGGTGGCCTGCGGGGACGGGGCCACGGGGGCCACGGGGGTGAGGACGGGACCCGATGCGGGTGGCAGGACAGAGGATGGGGATGGGGTGGGAACGGGAGAGGGATAGGACAGGGATGGGGTCATGATGGGAACACGATGGGGACAGGGTAGGATGGGATGGGGACAGGGACAGGCGGAGCGATAGGAAGAGGCCAGGGATGGGGATGTGGATGGGGACAGGGATGGCAGGAGGCTGGGGAGGGGCATGGGGACAGGGATGGGGCTGGGGACAGGGATAGGCAGAGGGACAGGAGGAGGCCAGGACTGGGATGTGGATGGGGATGGGATGTGGATGGGGATGGGATGTGGATGGGGACAGGGTTGGCAGGATGCTGTGGATGGGCATGGGGACAGGGATGGCAGGAGGCTGGGGAGGGGGATGGGGACAGGGATGGGGCTGGGGACAGGGATAGGCAGAGGGATAGGAGGAGGCCAGGGATGGGGATGTGGACAGGGATGGCAGGAGGCTGGGGCTGAGGATGGGGACAGGCATGGGGCTGGGGCTGGGGACAGGGATAGGCAGAGGGATAGGAGGAGGCCAGGGATGGGATGTGGATGGGGACAGGGATGGCAGGAGGCTGGGGACGCGGCTGGGGATGCGGATGGGGACGGGGATGGGGATGTGGATGGGGACGGGGATGCGGACGGGGCCGGGCCGGGCGGCGCTCACTGGCGTTGACCAGGACCAGCGCGGTGAACAGGGCCACCTCGCTCTCGGAGAAGTGCAGCGAGCAGAGGCCGTGCGCCAGCTCGAAGATGGAGCCCACGAGCTCGGGGCAGCCTGGGGACGGGGACCCTTCGTCAGTGGCCCTCGTTAGGGCCCCGTCCCCCGCCCCGCCGTCCCCCCCTACCCAGGGACTTGAAGAGCTCCGGCCCGGCGAACTTGCCCTCGAAGAAGACGGTGCGGTTCTCGGCGTTGAAGGCCCGGCACATCCTCACCAGCACCACCTCCATGGCGCCTGCGGGGCCGCGCGCTCACGGGGACGTCCCTGCGGCGCCACGCGATCCCCGGGCGTCCCCAACCCGGCAAAGTGTCCTGTGGGGCTGCCACCCCCACGGGGCACCCGAGCATCCCCTGAGGAGTGTCACCCCCAACGGGACCGGGGTGTCCCTTGGGGACCATCATCCCCCTGGTGGCACCAGAGCATCCCCTGGGGATTGTCACCGCCAATGGGACTGGCACACCCCCTGGGGAACGTCACCCCCATGGGGCACCAGAGCATCCCCTGGGGACCGTCACCCCCAACAGGACCGGGGTGTCCCTTGGGGACCAACACCCCCATGGTGGCATCAGAGCAATCCCTGGGGACCGTCACCCTCAATGGGACCAAGGCATCCCCTGGGGACTGTCACCCCCAATGGGACCGGGGCACCCCCTGGGGACCGTCACCCCCATGGTGGCATCAGAGCATCCCCTGGGGACCGTCACCCTGAATGGGACCAAGGCATCCCCTGGGGACCGTCACCTCCAATGGGAATGGGGCACCCCTTGGGGACCGTCACCCCCATGGGGCACCAAAACATCCCCTGGGGACCGTCACCCTCCTGGGCCACCAGGATGGGCCTGCAGGGACGTGGGGACAGCCGGAGCCCCCAGGGCTGGGGACGAGGCCCCAGCAGGCGGCGCTGGGGACCCTGCTGCAGCGCGGGGACGCAGGGGACGGGGCCACCCGCCGTACCCGCCTTGAGCAGGACGATCTGGTCGTTCTGGCAGAGCTCCATGAAGCCGCCCATGCGCTTGGCGAACTCCACCACGTGCTGGATGGCCTCGGTGATGCGCCCGGCGCAGCGCTCCCACATCTGCGCCGAGGACTGCGCGGCGCCGCGGGTCACCCCGTGGGGACGCGGACCCGGCCCCGCGTCGTCCCCGGCCCCGCGCCGTCCCCGGCCCCGCGCTCACCTGCTTCTGGTAGGCGCCCACCTCGTCGCGGGAGAAGGTGTCCCAGCGCCGCAGCTGCAGCTCCTCGGCGCGCAGCTGGCACGTCTCCCGGTGCGACTTGAGGACGTTCTGCGTGAGACGCTCTGCGGGGACGCGTGGGGACGTGGCCATGGCTCCTGCCTTGTCCCCAAGCCACCACGAGCCCCAGTGCGGCGCGGAGCCCCGTGTGCTGCTTGTCTTGGTGTCCCCCCTGGCTTGTGGCACCCGTGGAGCCGGGTCCCACTGGCCCTTGGGACTGATCGAGCCAGGTCCCCCCTGCATGTGGCACCCAGCAGTGACAGAGGCAGCTCCCCAACCATCCAGCACCCCGTGGTGATGGAGCCACCTCTCACAGGCTGTGGCCAGGTCCCACCTGCGTGTGGCACCCGGCAGTGATGGAGCTGGGTGCCGGCACCGTTTGGCACCCTTGGTGACAGAGCCGGGTGCCACGAGCCCTGGTGCCCACCCAGCCAGGTGCCCCCAGCCCTGGTCTCACCGATGTCGGCGACGGAGGCGCCGGGGGCCTCCAGGAGGCTGCAGAGGCCGGTGTAGGAGTCCAGGGCGTCCCCGGTGCCCTCGGGACCCCGCTTGGCCCCGGCCGCCCGGCCCGGCTCCAGCTGGGGCTCGGGCAGCGCGCGGGGCTCCAGGGCAGCCCAGGGCGCCGCTCTGCCCTCCGCGCGGCCGGGCTCCCCGTGGGCGGCCGGGGACAGCGGCGGGTGGCCCCGGCGTCCCCCGGCGAGGCCCAGGGCGAACGCGGCGGCCGGGGGGGCCTCGGCGCCCCGTTCCCGCTCGCGCTGCTCCAGCTGCTGCTGCACCTCGGCGTGCAGCCGGTCCCGCTGCTTCTTGGACATGCGCCCGAACTTGACGGCTGCGGGGACACGCGCGAGCCTGAGCACGCAAAGGGCGCCCGGGGGTGCCCGTGGGTGCACCTGGCTGCTTGCACACCCGGGGGTGCATGGGGGGCGCATGGATGTGTGTGGGTGTGGGCGCTGCACGTGCACCCGCAAAGCGCACGCTTGCAGGGCAGGATGCACAACTGTGTGTGCAAAGTGCCCCTGCAGTGGCAGTGTGTGTGTGCAAAGAGCCTGCACTGTGCAGCGCATGCACAAGCATGCAAAGTGCCCACAGCGCGTGCATGGGTGTGCAACGTGCCCGCAGTGCATGCACAAGCATGCAAAGTGCCCACAGCGCGTGCATGGGTATGCAAGGTGCCCAAAGTGCATGCACAAGTGTGCAAAGTGCCCACACCATGTACATGGGTATGCAACATGCCCGCAGTGCATGCACAAGGGTGCAAAGTGCCCGCAGCGCGTGCATGGGTATGCAACATGCCCACAGTGCATGCACAAGGGTGCAAAGTACCCACAGCGTGTGCATGGGTACAGAATGTGCCCCCAATGCATGCACAAGCGTGCAAAGTGCCCACAGCGTGTGCATGGGTACGCAACATGCCCGCAGTGCATGCATAAGTGTGCAAGGTGCCCGCAGCGTGTGCATGGGTATGCAAGGTGCCCACAGCGCAGGCACAAGTGTGCAAGGTGCCTGCAGTGCACACAAGTGCGCAAGGGGCCCGTTGTGCATGCACGTGCGTGCACACGCGCGCGCTCGTCCCCGCTCTGCCCCACGTGCGCCGGGCCGGCTCCCCGTGACCTACATAGGCGCCGTGCCGGGGCTTTCCGGCCCCACGCGTGCCGGCCCCACCGCCCGGCTTCCTCCGGCAGCGCCAGCCCCGGCCCCACCGTTTCCTCCCGCGGGGGCGGCCGCGGGCGACGGGTCCCCCCTGGGGTGTCGCGCTGTCCCCTCCACCCAGTCCCCTCTGGGGACGCTGGGGAGAGGCATCGGGTGCAGGGAGACGGACCGAGGTTTGGGGAGGGGAAGGGCACCCCGCTCTGGGGGGAGATGCGCCCGGTGCAGCACGGGGAGATGCACCCAGAGCAGAAATGCGCGGGGGGCTGGGGTGCTGCGGAGACGCCCCCGGGCACGGGGTGCACCCAGGTACGGGGAGATCCGGGATGCTGCGGATGCACCCAGGGATGCGTCTCCCGGGACGGGGAGGCGCCGCCGCCGCCGGGCGCGGGGCCGGAGCCGCTCACCGTCGCGGGACATGCCCAGGCGCAGGCACTTCTGCAGGCGGCAGTGCTGGCAGCGGTTGCGGCTGGCGCGGTCGATGGGGCAGTTCTGCTGGCGGCTGCACGCGTAGCTCAGGCTGCTCTGCTGGCTGCGCCGGAAGAAGCCCTGCGCGCCGGGGGGGGGTCAGGGGCAGCCGGACCCCCGGGGACCCCCGGGGACACCTGGGGACACCCCGGGTCCCCCCGGGACCCCCTCACCTTGCAGCCCTCGCAGGTGATGACGCCGTAGTGGATCCCCGAGGACTTGTCCCCGCAGATCTTGCAGGGGATCACCTCGATGTGGGCTGCAGGAGAGCGGCGCAGCGTGGGCGCGGGGCTCCCCTGGGGGTCACACGTGTCCCCCGTGGGCTCCTATGGGCCCACGTGTGTCCTCCACGGCTCACATGTCCCCTGTGGGCTCCTGTGTCCCCCATGGAACCCTGTGTGTCACCCGCAGGCTCACATGTCCCCTGTGGTACATGGGTCCCCTATGGGGTCACATGTCACCCCTGGCCTCCCGTGCTCCTCATGGGCTCCTGTGTCCCCTATAGGACCATGTGTGACACCCACGTTGTCATGTGTCCTGCACCAGCTGATGTGCCACCTCCGAGTGTCACATGTCCCCTATGGGATTCTATGTGCCACCATGTTCCCACATATCCCCCATGGACTCCCATGTCCCCCATGGGCTGACGTGTCACCTATAGGTTCACATGTGCCCAGGGACTCACATGTCCCCTATGGGACTACATGCGTCCCCCACGGGCTCCTGTGATCCCAATGGGCCCTTGCGATCCCTATGGGCTCCCATGTCCACATCGGACCCCGTGCGTCACCCGTGGGCTCACGTGTCCCCAACAGACTCTTGTGTCCCCCAGACACACGTGGCAGCTGGGGGGACAGATGGACAGACACCAGCCCCGCAAGACGCCCCGGACGCCTGGGCCCTCTCCGGTGTCTCTGCACCCGCCAGTCCCCACTGCCGCCGCGTCCCCATGTCCGGGTGCTCCGCACGCGCTCCCGCACGGATGCCCCGGCCCGCGGCGCTCGTGCCCCCTTGCACACCCGCTCGGCGCTCACACCCCCTTGCACACCCGCTCGGCGCTCACGCCCCTTCCTCCCGCACACGAAGCCGCCTCGTCGGCTGTTTCCACGCGACCCACTTTTGGCACCGGGCGCCGCGGCCCGGCCCGGCGGCCGCCCTCGCATCCGGCACCGGCCCGGGGGGGCCCGGGGACCCCCGCGGCGCCGGAGCCGGTGGGAATTCGGCCCCCCGGGGGGGCGGGGGGCTGAGTCAGCTGCATTAGTCAGGGCGGCGGCGCCGGCGCTGCCAGGAAGCGCCGCTTTCGGGCGCCGCTCCTGCCGGGAAGCCGCGGGCGGGAGGTCGACGGGTTCCCCCCGGGCTCCCCCCTCCTTGCGGTGCCGGTGCCCGGCGCAGCCTGCGCGGGGCTGGAACCAGCGCGGGAGCCGCCGCCGCAGCACGAGCGCGTCGGGGTGCACGCGAGCACAGCGCCGTGCTGGGCGTGCAGGGCCGCCACGGGGTGTGCAAGCATGCTGCGGTGCGTGCAAGCACGCCATGGGGCATGCAAGCATGTCATGGTGCATGCAAGGGCACCATAGGGCCTGCAAGCATGCTGCGGTGCATGCAAGCATGCCATGGTGTACACAACGGCGCCACGGTGCATGCGAGCATGCTGCAGTGCATGCAAGCACGCCATGGTGCATGCAAGCACGGCATGGGGCCTGCAAGCGTGCTGCAGTGCATGCAAGCACGCCATGGTGCACGCAAGCATGCAATGGTGCACACAAGTGCACCACCGTGCACACAAGAGCACCATGGGGCATGCAAGCACGCCGCGGTGCATGCAGGCAAGCCATGCAGGGGTACGCAGGGGCACCACGTGGCATGCAAGCACACCATGGTGCACAGGAACACAGCCACGGTGCATGCAAGCATGTTCTGATGCATGCAAGCGCACCGCGGTACTGCCAAGCACACCATGGTGCACGCAGGAGTGCCACGGTGCATGCGAGCACACCATGGTACATGCAAGGGTGCCACGGTGCATGCAAACATGCCATGGTGCATGCAAGGGTGCCACGGTGCATGCGAGCATGCCATGGTGCACGCAAGCCCGTTTTGGACACGACAAGCACATCACGGTACACACAGACAACGCTGCGGTACCGGCAAGCGCGTCATGGTACACGCAAGCGCGTCACGGAACCGGCCGACACGCCGCGGTGCGGCCCCGGCACACACGTCATGGCGCCGGTGAAGACACCGCGGCACCGGCGAGCGCGTCGTGGCACCAACCGATACGTCCTGGCAAACACGCCAAGGCGCCGGCAAGGACACGCTGGGCACACACGGCGCACACGAGTGCACAGAGCACCCAGCACAGCCCCAAGGGTGCGGGACGCGGGGAGGAGGAGGAGGGAGGAGGAAGGAGCCAGAGGCCACGTCCCGAGTCCCTCCGGTGCCACCGCGAGCAAGCGGGCGCAGCCGGTGACCCGGCGCCGCGAGCGAGTCCCGGACGCCTGGGCCCCTTTCCCGGCACAGCCCCGGAGCCGGCCGTGCCCCGCACGGAAGGGGGGGTCGGAGCAGGGCCGCATCCCCCGAGCGGGGGCCCCTTTGGCGGCGTCACCTGCGCCCGGCGCCCACCTGCCGCCGCGACCACATCTGACGCACGGGGTCCCGCAGCTGCGCCCGGCGGGACCGCGGCGCCCGGGGCAACGCGTGCACACACGTGTGCAAAGCGCCCCCCCGCCGGCGCCGTCACACGCGGGTCCCCACGGGCGCTTGCAAGCGCCCCCCCCCTCCAAACTCCGCGTCCCCGGGGCACCCACCTGCACCCGTCTCCGCTCCGACGCTTGGTGCCCTCCGCACCGCGAGGGACCCAGGCGTCCGGGCTGCCCCCCGCCCTGCAGCGCGCACACGCATGCATGCATGTCCCCGTGCAAGCGCGTGCATGCTCGCACGGAGCACACGCATGCCCTGGTGAGCGCTCCGTTGCGCCTGCCTGCACTTGCACCCCCGTTTGCACGCGCAGCCGCCCTGGGTGCTGGCGCATGCTTGCACAGGCGTGCACGCACGCATGCACATGCAACCTTGCACAAACACACTGCTGCTTCCCCTAAAGCACCTGCATGGTGTCCTGCGTGTCCGTGCACGCACGCCTGTCCTGGGATGCATGCACACGCTTGCACATGTGCATGCACTCTCACACGCTTACACGTGTGCATGCACTCACACGCTTGCACGTGTGCATGCACTCTCACACACTTGCGTGCAAAACTGCTTGCTTGCACACTCTCCAACACGCTTGCACAGTGCTGAGCAAGCTCCCACCGCCTTGCCCGCGCTCTCACACGCTTGCACAAGCGCACGCCGCTCCTGCAAGCATGCACGAGTGCACAGCGCTTGCACAACCCGCGCCCCGCTCGCGCACGCTTGCACACGCACGCGCTCGCCCGCAGAGCTGCCCGCGCGCGCCCGCGGGCACGGGGGGCCGCTCGCGCACACGCGGCGCCGGTTGCACGCGCGTGCACCGCCACGGGGCCGCTCCCGCTCCCTTCCACGCGCGTGCACCGGCACGGGGGGCCGCTCCCGCTCCCTTCCACGCGCGCGCACCGGCACGGGGCCGCTCCCGCTCCCTTCCACGCGCGCGGAGGCTCCTGCGCTCACGCGCGCGGCCGCTCACGCGTGTCCCCCGCGCGCCCCCGGCCCTACCTCGCATGGCGGCGGCGGCGGCGGCGCCCGGTGGCCCCGCGCTATAAGGGCGCGCGGCCCCCCCCGGCATCCTGCCCCCCCCCCGGCATCCTCCCCCCGGCCCCACGCACTGGAAATTTCCGACTTTCCACGGGGCGGGCGGCCCTGCCGGGGGGGAAACGGAGGCCGTGGGGGGGGGGGGGCGGCGGGGGGGCCCAGGCGTCCGGGCCCCCCCCCCACCTGCGGTGAACCCGGTGACCCCGCGCGCGGGGCAGGGACCCGGGCGTCCGGGCGCTCTAACCTACATTCCCGGCCCGCCCCCGACCCGGCCCGGAAAACCACCCGCCCCCCCGGGTCAGGAGGGGCCCGGGCGTCCGGGTGCCCCGGGCACTGCGGGGCGGAGGCGGCGGGGGGTGGGGCAGGACGCCTGGGCCCCTCTCGTCCCCGCGCTGCAGTCGGGCACCTGTGCGACCCCCCCTTGCCCCGAGTGCAGCTATGGGACCCCCCCACACACAAACGACCCCCCTCTGCGTGTCCCATGGGTGCCCCTGGGGGGCTCCCATGGTTGGGGGGGGTCACACATGCGGGTCCCATTTCACCCCGTCCTGCAGAGCCGGGGGGGCCGGGATCCCCGGGGCCCCCCACCCCAAGTTACACAGGGGATCCCCGAGGACCCCCCACCCCGGCAGTGTCTGCGGGGACCCTGGGGACACGCGGAGCCCCCGGTACCGACCGGGCAAAGAAGGCGACAGCGACACACGGGGTCGGGCCCGGCGGCACCTCCGCCCGGGACGTTTTATTCCCTCGCGCCAGAGGGTCCCGGGGGCGGCGCCGGGACCCCGGAGCGCCCCCCTCCCGCGGCAGCCGCGGCCGGTTCCCCCCGGGGCGGCCCGAACCCCCGTCCGGGTCCCCGCCCGCCCGGGGCCACCGGCGCCGCGGGCCCCTCCCGGCAGCTCCCGCCGCTCCCGGAGCGGCTCCGGCGGGAAGCTCCGGGCTCGGGAAGAGCCTATGGGCAGCGGACCCGCTGCTCCCGGGACTTGGAGGCGTCCAGCTGGATGAAGAGAGCTGCGGGAGGCGGTCAGGAAGGGCGCGGGGCGCGCGGGGAGCGCAGGGACCGCGCAAGGAGCGCAGGGAGCGCGCAGGGAGCGCGCAGGGACCGCGCAAGGAGCGCAGGGAGCGCGCAGGGAGCTCAGCAGCCGCGCGGGGAGCCCACGGGGAGCGCAGGGAGCGCGCAGGGTTCGCGCAAGGAGCGCAGGGAGCGCGCAGGGAGCCTATGGGGAGCGCAGGGCGCGCGCACGGAGCGCAGACGCCGCGCACGGAGCCCACGCGGAGCGCAGAGGGCGCACGGGGAGCGCAGAAGCCGCGCAAGGAGCCCACGGGGAGCACAGGAGCCGCGCAGGAGCCGCGCGGGGAGCCCACGGGCAGCGCAGCAGCCGCGCAAGGAGCCCACAGAGAGCGCAGGAGCCGCGCGGGGAGTCCACGGGGAGCGCAGGGCGCGCGCGGCCGCCGCCGGGACGCGCGGGGCTCCGGCGCCCTCTCCCGGCCGCACGGGGCCTTTCCCGGAGCTCAGGGCCATGGGGATCAATCCCGGCCGGGATAAAATCCCTCCCCGTGGCCGCCCTTCGCACCCGGGAAGGCGGGGAAAGGCCACGAGCCGCCGCCAACGGGACGGTTCCCGCCGCTTCCCGGCGCTCCCGTCCCCCGGAGCGGGCAGGGGACAGGCAGCGCGCGTCACCTCACCGGTGGCCTCGGCGTGCACGGTGCCACCGTCCACGCTGCGCACTTGTCCGGACAGGAAGACCTTGCGCCCCTCCACCCGGTCCACCCGGCTCTCCACGAGCACCACGGAGCCCAGCGGGACGGGGCTGCGGGGCGGCGCTTTTGGGGTGACGGCGCCCGGGACGGGGCGCGCGGCCCCCCCGGCCCCACCACTCACGCCAGGTAGTCGATGCTCAGCTTGGCCGTCATGACGCGCCCGGCCACGAAGAGCGCGCAGCTGCCCACGGTGCTGTCGATGATGGTGGCGATGGAGCCGCCGTGCGCGACGCTGCGGGGAGCAACGGGGCGATGAGCCCCGGAACGGGGGTGCGGGGGGACCCCCCTCCGCGGCGGGAGCGTCGAGCGCCTACCCGGGGGGCCCCTCGAGGTAGGGGCCGGGCTGGAAGAGGCAGACGACCCTGCGCTCGCTCGTGTTCAGGAACATGACGTACTCGAAGCCGGCGCCCTCGACGTCGATGCTGCGCAGGAAGAGGCGGGTGCCCCCGCGCCGCTCCCGCGCCGCCGGCATGGAGCCTGCGGAGCGGACGGACACCCCGGCTCGCGCCCGGCGCACACGGAGAGCCCCAGGAGCGCCCGAGCGCCGAGAACGCGGAGTCCCGAGAGCGCACGGAGAGCAGGGAGAGCTCCCGAGCGTGCGGAGAGCGCAGGGAGCGCCTGAGCACACAGGGAATGCGGCTCAACCTGGGAGCGCCCAAGCACACGGAGCTGCCAGGCACAGGGAGGGCTCCAAGAGCTCCTGAGCGCATGGAGAGCGCGGAGAGCTCCTGAGCACATGGAGAGCTCCAAGGGCTCCTGAGCACACAGACAGCACGGAGCTGCCAGGCACATGAAGAGCGCATAGAGCTCCTGAGCACGCAGAGGGCTCCAAGAGCTCCTGAGCACACGGAGAGCGCGGAGCTGCCAGGCACGTGGAGAGCTCCAAGAGCTCCTGAGCACATGGACAGTGCATGGAGCTGCCAGGCACAGGGAGAGCGCATAGAGCTCCTGAGCACATGGAGAGCGCGGAGCTCCCAGGCACGTGGAGAGCTCCAAGAGCTCCTGAGCGCACGGACAGCGCACGGAGCTGCCAGGCACATGGAGAGCGCAGAGAGATCCTGAGCACATGGAGAGCTCCAAGAGCTCCTGAGCGCATGGAGAGCGCGGAGCTCCCAGGCACGTGGAGAGCTCCAAGAGCTCCCAAGCACAGGGAGAGTGCGGAGAGCTCCTGAGCACGCGGAGGGCTCCAAGAGCTCCTGAGCGCACGGACAGCACGGAGCTGCCAGGCACAGGGAGAGCGCGGAGAGCTCCCGAGCACGTGGAGAGTGCAGAGCTCCCAGGCACGTGGAGAGCTCCAAGAGCTCCTGAGCTCCCAGGCACACGGAGAGCTCCAAGAGCTCCTGAGCGCACGGAGAGCGCACGGAGCTGCCAGGCACATGGAGAGCGCAGAGAGATCCTGAGCACACGGAGAGCTCCAAGAGCTCCCAAGCACAGGGAGAGTGCGGAGAGCTCCTGAGCACACGGAGAGCTCCAAGAGCTCCTGAGCGCACGGACAGCACGGAGCTCCCGTGCACGGGGCAGCGCGGGGAGCTCCGGAGCGCGGGAGCCGCTTGCCTGGGACGTGGTCCAGGATGTTGCTGTAGGAGGGGATGCGCTTCCAGGGCCCCGTGTCCGTCATGGCCAGGAAGCGGCGGTACAGGGCGAGCATGTCCGCGCTCCAGCTGCTGTTGGGCAGCGCGTAGTCCCGGGGGCTGCCGGCCTGCGTGCACAGCGCCTGCGGGAGCGCGCGGAGCGCCGGGAATGCGGGGAGCGCCGTGAGCACGCGGAGTGCCGGGAGCGTGGGGAATGCAGGGAGCGCATGGAGTGCGGGGAGCACAGGGAGCGCACGGAGCGTGGGGAACGCGGGGAGTGCCGTGAGCACGCGGAGTGCCGGGAGTGTGCGGAGCGCGGGGAGTGCCGGGAGCGCATGGAGCGTGCGGAGTGCGTGGAGCGCCGGGAGCACCAGGAACGTGTGGAGGGATGGGAGAGCAGGGAGCTCAGGGAACGGAGGGAGCACCGGGAGCACGTGGAGAGCGCACGGTGCCTGAGGGGAGCGCACGGTGCCTCTGAGCGCGGAAACGCGCAGGGAGCGGGTGGCACACGGAGGGGCAGGACGCACGCAGGGAGCACACGGGAAGGACACGGGAAAGGCACGGGATGCACATGGGAAGCACATGGGAAGCGCAGCAGAAGCACATGGGAAGCAGACAGGAAGAGCATGGGATGCACGTGGAAGCACACGGGATGCACACGGGAAGCGCATGGGAAGTACAGAGGAAGCGCACGGGAAGCACACGGGAAGCGCACGGGAAGTGCACGGGAAGCACACGGGAAGCACACGGGATGCACACGGGAAGCGCACAGGAACACTCCGGCCGCCCAACTCACGGCAGCTCCAGGCGCCCGGCCAGGACGGCGCCAGGGGCCCAGCGCCCGCCCCAGCGCCCCACAGCGCCGCCACATGACGTCACGCGCTGATGTCACTCCTCGGTGATGTCACCCGCTGATGTCACTCAGTGCTGATGTCACTCCAACTCTCCCTCGATCTCCCTGGGCCCGGTGCGGGCGCAGCCGGGCGGGCCCTAGCGATGACGCCACTCTGCCGCGGTGACGTCACGCCCGCGCCCTGCAGGTGACGTCACGTCGCCCGCCGGGTCACGCCGAGGTCACGCCCTCCCGGTGACTCCTCCCGCCCCGGCCCCCCCGCCCTGAGACCCCCGGTGCCGGGGGGGGGGAGGGGGGGTGCCCTTTGACCCCCGCGCCCTTCCCGTGACCTCCGCCCTCCCGCCCCGCGTTCCCGCTCCTCACCGCGAGGCCGCTTCCGGCGCCGCGAGGGACCGTGCTGACGTCACGCGCCGTGACAGCAGCGGGCCCCGCCCGCCGCCCGGCGCACGTGACCGCAGGGGGCGGGACCCCCGCGGGGCGGGGCCTCGCGCGCGCCGTTGCCGGGGCGACGGGGGCGGGACCGCGGAACGGGGCCCTATGGAGCCCTATAGACCCCCATGTGCCCCTATGGATCCCGATGGGCACCTGTGGACCCTATAGACCCCCATGTGCCCCTATGTATCTCTATGGAGCCCTATGGGCACCTATGGAGCCCTATGGATTCCTGTGGACCCATACGGGCCCCTGTGGGCCCCTCGGAAGCCCTATGGAATCCTACAGGCAGCTCCTTTAGGGTCCTGTGCGTGCCCTGTGTGCGCCTATATACTCCTGTGTACGCCATACAGCCCTGTGCCAGTCCCGAAAAAGACTCCTAAAAAAGTAAAACTGGAGGCACCCCTATGCAGCCCTGCCCAGCCTCATCCTATACATCCCTGTGTAGCCCTATACACCCCTATATACATTGGTAAAATCACCACAGCCTTGTAAGGCTCCCCATAGCGCTATAAACCCCTACAACATCCTACATAAGCCCTATAGATCCATATACCTCCCTGTGCATCCCAAACCGCCCTGTGTGAGCCCTATACCCTCCCATACAGCCTTTCCCCCCCACAACACACAGAGACTTGTATAGTCCCTTATACCCCTCTTTACCACTTGCAAAGCCCCACAGGGGCTCTGCACACCAGTCTGTGGCTCCCTATGGCACCTATAGCTCCCCTATACTCCTCTGAACAGCCCTATATACCTCTCTACA
This sequence comes from Tinamus guttatus, assembly GCF_059628265.1. Lineage (NCBI taxonomy): Eukaryota > Metazoa > Chordata > Aves > Tinamiformes > Tinamidae > Tinamus > Tinamus guttatus. Next base: position 3,931 of record NW_028290227.1, on the reverse strand, counting down.
GTTTTGCGAGGCACCTATACCCCCTATACATCCCTATATGGGCCTATATGGGCCCCGCACACTTTTATATACTGCTATAGAGCTCCGCATGGCCCCTGTGCACTGCCATACACCCTGTGCAGCGCCTGTAGATCCTCCAACACCCCCTCTCTGACCCCCGAACACCTCCCACACGGCCCCGCACACCCCCTCGGCAGCCCTATGCATCCCATACGTCCCCCGGGCGTCCCCCGGCGCATCCCGGGATCTCTGCCCCCTTGGGATCCAGCACTGCTCGGAATGAGCGGGCAGCGCCAGGGACCCCCGTTCCTGCGCTCCGGCATTCCCGGGACCCGGCACCCCGGGGCTCCGGCATTCCCGGGATCCGGCGCTGTGGACTCCGACCCCCGGTCCCGCGGGTGGCAGCAGGGCGGGGGGGGGGGTGACTCACACCCGTTGCCATGGCAACCGCCGCTGTTTGGGCCAAAACAGGCTGAATCAGCGAGCGGGGGGAGGGGGGGGGGGGGGCGCCTCGCATGCGCATGCGCGGAAGGGGGGGCAGGGGCACACGGGGGCGCATCCGAGTGACAGATGAGTGTGAGTGTGCGTGTGAGTGTGCACCTGAGTGTGCACCTGAGTGTGCATCCGAGCGTGCGCATCCGAGTGAGATAACTGTGCATGTGAGTGTGACTCGGACTTTGTGTCGAGTGACAGATGAGTGTGCACATCCGAGTGCGTATCTGAGTGTGTGTATCCAAGTGTGCATCCGAGCGTGCACATCCGAGTGAGATAACTATGCACATCCGAGTGCGCATCCGAGTGACAGATGAGTGTGCACATCCGAGTGCGTATCCAAGTGGGCACATCCTAGTGACAGCTGAGTGTGTGCATGTGAGTGTGCATCCAAGTGACAGCTGAGTGTGTGTATATGAGTGTGCATGTGAGTGTGTGCATCCGAGCATACGTGTTTGAGTGCGTGCATCCAAGTGACAGCCAAATGTGTGCTTCCGAGTGACAGCCGAGTGTGCGCACCTGAGCGCACATCCAAGTGACAGATGAGTGTGCATCCTAGTGCGCATCTGAGTGTGCGTATCCGAACGTGCGTATCCAAGTGCCCATCTGAGTGCATATCCACCCAAATGTGCATCTGAGTGTGTGCATCCGAGTGACAGATGAGTGTGCATCTGAGTGTGTGTACCCGAGTGTGCATATCTGAGTGCGCATCCAAGTGTGCACTCGAGTGACAGCCGTGTGCGCATCTGAGTGCACATCCGAGTATGTGCATCCGAGTGACAGATGAGTGTGCATCTAAGTGCACGTCCGAGTGCACATTTGAGTGTGTGCATCCAAGCGTGCACATGCGAGTGTGCGTACCCGCGTGCGTGCACGCGACTGTGAATGTGAGCATGCACACGAGCACGCAGTGCATGCTGGATGCATGCACACGCGTGTGCATGCTGGATGCAAACGCACACGCGTGTGCACGGTGTGTGAGCACGCGAGCCGCTGCCCGCATGCACATCCTTGCGGTGTGTGCGCACGCCAGCGTGGGCACACACGTGCACAAGTGCGCCGGCGCTTGCGTGTGCAAACGCGCGTGCAAACGTGTGCTCACCCCTGGCTGTGCACGCCTGGCCCTGGCGTGCTGAAGTGTGCAACCCAGCGCACACCCGCGCGCACACCCGCTCCCAACAGGCGTTCCTGCACCCCCTCTGCAAGCAGAGACACCCCGCTCCATAGAAAACACCCCCCGCGCGCGGCGGAGGCGCCTTTATTGGAGCAAGCGGCGAGGGCGGCGGGGGGGCCGCGGCCGGGCCCCCCCTCACTTCTTGCCCTTCTGCTTCATGTGCAGCACGAAGTAGTCGTTGCACGCGATGGTGAGCCCGGCCAGCAGCGAGAAGAAGCCCTGGAAGCCGACGCGCCCGTCGCGACACTGGTCCAGGTCCTTCATGATCTTGTCCAGCGCCATGGGGTCCTTCTGGTTCTGCGGGGACACAAAGTGGCAATGGGGCCATGGGGGGAAAGAGGAGGCTCCGGCGCCAGGAACGCGGCCTCACCTCCAGGAAGCCGGGGAACTCCTTGTCCATGAGCGCGCGCAGGTCGTCCTTGGCCAGGTAGTTTTTGTCACCCGCGTACTTGTGGAAGGTGAACATGAACGTCTCCATGGCGTGCTCGAGCTGCGAGGGCATGGTGGCACTGCGGGGACGCGGGTGGCGCTGCGGGAGGAAACGTGCGTCACCGCGGGGCGGGGGGACACGGGCGTCACCATGGGATGGGGGGACATGGGTGTCACCACGGGGAGGGGGGACATGGGCGTCACCGCGGGATGGGGGGGACACAGGCATCACTATGGGGCGGGGGGACATGGGCGTCACCGTGGGATGGGGGGACATGAGCGTCACCGCGGGATGGGGGGGACACGGGCGTCATCACGGGGCAAGGGGACATGTGCGGGGATACACAACGGGTGCCCCCCCGGGTGCCACCCTGCGCTTTGCTCCCCGCGGGGGGGCACTTGGTGACTCAGCGCCGGCATCGCCAAAGCCGTGGGGGGAGGAAACAAAACCACCGCCCCCCCCACCAGAGCAAGGGGCCCAGGCGTCCTGCCCTCCCCCATCGCGCATTTTTTTGGGAAGGGCCCCTGGCAGCGCCGGGAATGATGCAAGCGCGGGGCGCACCCGCCCCCGCGGGGCCGCTTCCTGCGCCCGGACGCCTGGGCCCGCCAGCGCGGCCGCCGCCCTTGCCTCAGTTTCCCCCCTGGGGCTGGGGGGGCAGCCCCGCGGTCCCGCCCCCCCCCCGCCGCCGCCGCCTCCACGGGCTCTCCCTGGATACGGCGGCGCTCCAGGAATTTCCCTGGGATGAAAACAGGAACTGGCTCCGCTCCGGCGCTGCCCGCGGCTCGGAAAATTGGCGCGAGCGGCTTTGCCGGGGGGGCGGGACGGGGACACCCAGGGAGCGCCCCCCCCCCCGGCGGCTCCCGGCGGGAATTCCGCCCCGGAGGGGCTGGATCCGCTGCCAAGGGCTGTGGGGGGGCGGGCACCGCCCTGGCAGCGGGGATGGGGGGGGCGGGAATGCGGGTGACCCCCCCCAGAGGTGTCCCCCGTTGGAGGGGCCGCTGGGGGCCCCCCAAGTGGTGCAGGATGTTCTGATAAAGTGGGGGCGGATGGGGGGTACCCCTCGTTGGGGACAGGATTGGGGACCCCCTCTTGGGGGGGAGAAGTGGGTCCCCCCAAAGTGTGGGGCAGGAGCGGGGACCCCCCTCCATGGGATCGCGCCTGGGGGGGGCCCTGCCGGGGAGGTGGCAGAAAGGGGGGTCCCTATGGGGGGGAGAGGAGGGGGGTCCCTATGGGGGGCAGAAGTGGGGGATTCCCGCGGGGGGGCCGGAGTGGAGCCCATATAGAGGCCAGAAGGGCGGGTCCCTATAGGAATGCGGGATGGGAGGGGGTTCCCCGGGGGCGTCAGCAGGGGATGCCTATAGGGGGTCACCAGGGGGTCCCTATAGGGGGTCCCCAGGGGGTCCCCATAGGGATGCAGCGGACGGGGCGGGGAGGGAAGCCCCTCCAGCCAGGGTTTGGGACGGGCGGGTCCCTGCAGGAATGCGGGAGGGCGGGGGGTCCCGGAGGGGCAGCGGCGGGGGGGGGGTGGTAGAAGGGGTCCCTATGGGGGTTCCTATAGGGGTCCCTATAGGGGTCCCTATGGGGGTTCCTATAGGGGGTCCCGCTACTCACGCTGCGCGGGAGCTGCTCGGAGCGGAGCGGGTCGGGTCGGCGCGGGGCGGGCGCGGCCGGGCAGGGCCCGGCGGGGGGGCGGGGGGGGGCGGGCCGGGCTGCCCGGGGGCGGCCCCGCTGAGTCACCCCCCCCCCGCCCCCCCCCGCCGCTGCCCTTCGCCCCGGGCGCCGCCGCCCCAGGCTCTTCCCCCCCTCCCCCGCAGAGACCGGGGCCGCTCATCGCA
>NW_028290226.1:0-12807 GCF_059628265.1 Tinamus guttatus | reverse complement strand
TGAAGCGGAGAGCCCCGTTTGGAGTGAGGCTGCAAAGGGCATGCCAAAGGAAGTGTTTTGCTGTGCCAAGACTCGTGCTGCGCACGCTTTGTGCTTGGAGTGAGAAACAGGTTCCTTGGTGTTTTCTGCGAAACGCAGAAACGCAGCCCGTTGGTGCTAGTATGGAGTCAGGGGATGGATGAAGCGGAGAGCCCCGTTTGGAGTGAGGCTGCAAAGGGCATGCCAAAGGAAGTGTTTTGCTGTGCCAAGACTCGTGCTGTGCACGCTTTGTGCTTGGAGTGAGAAACAGGTTCCTTGGTGTTTTCTGCGAAACGCTTTAGCAGCCCGTTGGTGCTAGTATGGAGTCAGGGGATGGATGAAGCGGAGAGCCCCGTTTGGAGTGAGGCTGCAAAGGGCATGCCAAAGGAAGTGTTTTGCTGTGCCAAGACTCGTGCTGCGCACGCTTTGTGCTTGGAGTGAGAAACAGGTTCCTTGGTGTTTTCTGCGAAACGCAGAAACGCAGCCCGTTGGTGCTAGTATGGAGTCAGGGGATGGATGAAGCGGAGAGCCCCGTTTGGAGTGAGGCTGCAAAGGGCATGCCAAAGGAAGTGTTTTGCTGTGCCAAGACTCGTGCTGCGCACGCTTTGTGCTTGGAGTGAGAAACAGGTTCCTTGGTGTTTTCTGCGAAACGCAGAAACGCAGCCCGTTGGTGCTAGTATGGAGTCAGGGGATGGATGAAGCGGAGAGCCCCGTTTGGAGTGAGGCTGCAAAGGGCATGCCAAAGGAAGTGTTTTGCTGTGCCAAGACTCGTGCTGCGCACGCTTTGTGCTTGGAGTGAGAAACAGGTTCCTTGGTGTTTTCTGCGAAACGCAGAAACGCAGCCCGTTGGTGCTAGTATGGAGTCAGGGGATGGATGAAGCGGAGAGCCCCGTTTGGAGTGAGGCTGCAAAGGGCATGCCAAAGGAAGTGTTTTGCTGTGCCAAGACTCGTGCTGCGCACGCTTTGTGCTTGGAGTGAGAAACAGGTTCCTTGGTGTTTTCTGCGAAACGCTTAACGCAGCCCGTTGGTGCTAGTATGGAGTCAGGGGATGGATGAAGCGGAGAGCCCCGTTTGGAGTGAGGCTGCAAAGGGCATGCCAAAGGAAGTGTTTTGCTGTGCCAAGACTCGTGCTGCGCACGCTTTGTGCTTGGAGTGAGAAACAGGTTCCTTGGTGTTTTCTGCGAAACGCAGAAACGCAGCCCGTTGGTGCTAGTATGGAGTCAGGGGATGGATGAAGCGGAGAGCCCCGTTTGGAGTGAGGCTGCAAAGGGCATGCCAAAGGAAGTGTTTTGCTGTGCCAAGACTCGTGCTGCGCACGCTTTGTGCTTGGAGTGAGAAACAGGTTCCTTGGTGTTTTCTGCGAAACGCAGAAACGCAGCCCGTTGGTGCTAGTATGGAGTCAGGGGATGGATGAAGCGGAGAGCCCCTTTTGGAGTGAGGCTGCAAAGGGCATGCCAAAGGAAGTGTTTTGCTGTGCCAAGACTCGTGCTGTGCACGCTTTGTGCTTGGAGTGAGAAACAGGTTCCTTGGTGTTTTCTGCGAAACGCTTTAGCAGCCCGTTGGTGCTAGTATGGAGTCAGGGGATGGATGAAGCGGAGAGCCCCGTTTGGAGTGAGGCTGCAAAGGGCATGCCAAAGGAAGTGTTTTGCTGTGCCAAGACTCGTGCTGCGCACGCTTTGTGCTTGGAGTGAGAAACAGGTTCCTTGGTGTTTTCTGCGAAACGCAGAAACGCAGCCCGTTGGTGCTAGTATGGAGTCAGGGGATGGATGAAGCGGAGAGCCCCGTTTGGAGTGAGGCTGCAAAGGGCATGCCAAAGGAAGTGTTTTGCTGTGCCAAGACTCGTGCTGCGCACGCTTTGTGCTTGGAGTGAGAAACAGGTTCCTTGGTGTTTTCTGCGAAACGCAGAAACGCAGCCCGTTGGTGCTAGTATGGAGTCAGGGGATGGATGAAGCGGAGAGCCCCGTTTGGAGTGAGGCTGCAAAGGGCATGCCAAAGGAAGTGTTTTGCTGTGCCAAGACTCGTGCTGCGCACGCTTTGTGCTTGGAGTGAGAAACAGGTTCCTTGGTGTTTTCTGCGAAACGCTTTAGCAGCCCGTTGGTGCTAGTATGGAGTCAGGGGATGGATGAAGCGGAGAGCCCCGTTTGGAGTGAGGCTGCAAAGGGCATGCCAAGAGAAGTGTTTTGCTGTGCCAAGACTCGTGCTGCGCACGCTTTGTGCTTGGAGTGAGAAACAGGTTCGTTGGTGTTTTCTGCGAAACGCAGAAACGCAGCCCGTTGGTGCTAGTATGGAGTCAGGGGATGGATGAAGCGGAGAGCCCCGTTTGGAGTGAGGCTGCAAAGGGCATGCCAAAGGAAGTGTTTTGCTGTGCCAAGACTCGTGCTGCGCACGCTTTGTGCTTGGAGTGAGAAACAGGTTCCTTGGTGTTTTCTGCGAAACGCAGAAACGCAGCCCGTTGGTGCTAGTATGGAGTCAGGGGATGGATGAAGCGGAGAGCCCCGTTTGGAGTGAGGCTGCAAAGGGCATGCCAAAGGAAGTGTTTTGCTGTGCCAAGACTCGTGCTGCGCACGCTTTGTGCTTGGAGTGAGAAACAGGTTCCTTGGTGTTTTCTGCGAAACGCTTTAGCAGCCCGTTGGTGCTAGTATGGAGTCAGGGGATGGATGAAGCGGAGAGCCCCGTTTGGAGTGAGGCTGCAAAGGGCATGCCAAAGGAAGTGTTTTGCTGTGCCAAGACTCGTGCTGCGCACGCTTTGTGCTTGGAGTGAGAAACAGGTTCCTTGGTGTTTTCTGCGAAACGCTTTAGCAGCCCGTTGGTGCTAGTATGGAGTCAGGGGATGGATGAAGCGGAGAGCCCCGTTTGGAGTGAGGCTGCAAAGGGCATGCCAAAGGAAGTGTTTTGCTGTGCCAAGACTCGTGCTGTGCACGCTTTGTGCTTGGAGTGAGAAACAGGTTCCTTGGTGTTTTCTGCGAAACGCTTTAGCAGCCCGTTGGTGCTAGTATGGAGTCAGGGGATGGATGAAGCGGAGAGCCCCGTTTGGAGTGAGGCTGCAAAGGGCATGCCAAAGGAAGTGTTTTGCTGTGCCAAGACTCGTGCTGCGCACGCTTTGTGCTTGGAGTGAGAAACAGGTTCCTTGGTGTTTTCTGCGAAACGCAGAAACGCAGCCCGTTGGTGCTAGTATGGAGTCAGGGGATGGATGAAGCGGAGAGCCCCGTTTGGAGTGAGGCTGCAAAGGGCATGCCAAAGGAAGTGTTTTGCTGTGCCAAGACTCGTGCTGTGCACGCTTTGTGCTTGGAGTGAGAAACAGGTTCGTTGGTGTTTTCTGCGAAACGCTTTAGCAGCCCGTTGGTGCTAGTATGGAGTCAGGGGATGGATGAAGCGGAGAGCCCCGTTTGGAGTGAGGCTGCAAAGGGCATGCCAAAGGAAGTGTTTTGCTGTGCCAAGACTCGTGCTGCGCACGCTTTGTGCTTGGAGTGAGAAACAGGTTCGTTGGTGTTTTCTGCGAAACGCAGAAACGCAGCCCGTTGGTGCTAGTATGGAGTCAGGGGATGGATGAAGCGGAGAGCCCCGTTTGGAGTGAGGCTGCAAAGGGCATGCCAAAGGAAGTGTTTTGCTGTGCCAAGACTCGTGCTGCGCACGCTTTGTGCTTGGAGTGAGAAACAGGTTCCTTGGTGTTTTCTGCAAAACGCTTTAGCAGCCCGTTGGTGCTAGTATGGAGTCAGGGGATGGATGAAGCGGAGAGCCCCGTTTGGAGTGAGGCTGCAAAGGGCATGCCAAAGGAAGTGTTTTGCTGTGCCAAGACTCGTGCTGCGCACGCTTTGTGCTTGGAGTGAGAAACAGGTTCCTTGGTGTTTTCTGCGAAACGCAGAAACGCAGCCCGTTGGTGCTAGTATGGAGTCAGGGGATGGATGAAGCGGAGAGCCCCGTTTGGAGTGAGGCTGCAAAGGGCATGCCAAAGGAAGTGTTTTGCTGTGCCAAGACTCGTGCTGCGCACGCTTTGTGCTTGGAGTGAGAAACAGGTTCCTTGGTGTTTTCTGCGAAACGCAGAAACGCAGCCCGTTGGTGCTAGTATGGAGTCAGGGGATGGATGAAGCGGAGAGCCCCGTTTGGAGTGAGGCTGCAAAGGGCATGCCAAAGGAAGTGTTTTGCTGTGCCAAGACTCGTGCTGCGCACGCTTTGTGCTTGGAGTGAGAAACAGGTTCCTTGGTGTTTTCTGCGAAACGCTTTAGCAGCCCGTTGGTGCTAGTATGGAGTCAGGGGATGGATGAAGCGGAGAGTCCCGTTTGGAGTGAGGCTGCAAAGGGCATGCCAAGAGAAGTGTTTTGCTGTGCCAAGACTCGTGCTGCGCACGCTTTGTGCTTGGAGTGAGAAACAGGTTCCTTGGTGTTTTCTGCGAAACGCTTTAGCAGCCCGTTGGTGCTAGTATGGAGTCAGGGGATGGATGAAGCGGAGAGCCCCGTTTGGAGTGAGGCTGCAAAGGGCATGCCAAAGGAAGTGTTTTGCTGTGCCAAGACTCGTGCTGCGCACGCTTTGTGCTTGGAGTGAGAAACAGGTTCCTTGGTGTTTTCTGCGAAACGCTTTAGCAGCCCGTTGGTGCTAGTATGGAGTCAGGGGATGGATGAAGCGGAGAGCCCCGTTTGGAGTGAGGCTGCAAAGGGCATGCCAAAGGAAGTGTTTTGCTGTGCCAAGACTCGTGCTGCGCACGCTTTGTGCTTGGAGTGAGAAACAGGTTCCTTGGTGTTTTCTGCGAAACGCAGAAACGCAGCCCGTTGGTGCTAGTATGGAGTCAGGGGATGGATGAAGCGGAGAGCCCCGTTTGGAGTGAGGCTGCAAAGGGCATGCCAAAGGAAGTGTTTTGCTGTGCCAAGACTCGTGCTGCGCACGCTTTGTGCTTGGAGTGAGAAACAGGTTCTTTGGTGTTTTCTGCGAAACGCTTTAGCAGCCCGTTGGTGCTAGTATGGAGTCAGGGGATGGATGAAGCGGAGAGCCCCGTTTGGAGTGAGGCTGCAAAGGGCATGCCAAAGGAAGTGTTTTGCTGTGCCAAGACTCGTGCTGCGCACGCTTTGTGCTTGGAGTGAGAAACAGGTTCCTTGGTGTTTTCTGCGAAACGCTTTAGCAGCCCGTTGGTGCTAGTATGGAGTCAGGGGATGGATGAAGCGGAGAGCCCCGTTTGGAGTGAGGCTGCAAAGGGCATGCCAAAGGAAGTGTTTTGCTGTGCCAAGACTCGTGCTGCGCACGCTTTGTGCTTGGAGTGAGAAACAGGTTCCTTGGTGTTTTCTGCGAAACGCTTTAGCAGCCCGTTGGTGCTAGTATGGAGTCAGGGGATGGATGAAGCGGAGAGCCCCGTTTGGAGTGAGGCTGCAAAGGGCATGCCAAAGGAAATGTTTTGCTGTGCCAAGACTCGTGCTGCGCACGCTTTGTGCTTGGAGTGAGAAACAGGTTCCTTGGTGTTTTCTGCGAAACGCAGAAACGCAGCCCGTTGGTGCTAGTATGGAGTCAGGGGATGGATGAAGCGGAGAGCCCCGTTTGGAGTGAGGCTGCAAAGGGCATGCCAAAGGAAGTGTTTTGCTGTGCCAAGACTCGTGCTGCGCACGCTTTGTGCTTGGAGTGAGAAACAGGTTCGTTGGTGTTTTCTGCGAAACGCTTTAGCAGCCCGTTGGTGCTAGTATGGAGTCAGGGGATGGATGAAGCGGAGAGCCCCGTTTGGAGTGAGGCTGCAAAGGGCATGCCAAAGGAAGTGTTTTGCTGTGCCAAGACTCGTGCTGTGCACGCTTTGTGCTTGGAGTGAGAAACAGGTTCCTTGGTGTTTTCTGCGAAACGCAGAAACGCAGCCCGTTGGTGCTAGTATGGAGTCAGGGGATGGATGAAGCGGAGAGCCCCGTTTGGAGTGAGGCTGCAAAGGGCATGCCAAAGGAAGTGTTTTGCTGTGCCAAGACTCGTGCTGCGCACGCTTTGTGCTTGGAGTGAGAAACAGGTTCCTTGGTGTTTTCTGCGAAACGCTTTAGCAGCCCGTTGGTGCTAGTATGGAGTCAGGGGATGGATGAAGCGGAGAGCCCCGTTTGGAGTGAGGCTGCAAAGGGCATGCCAAAGGAAGTGTTTTGCTGTGCCAAGACTCGTGCTGCGCACGCTTTGTGCTTAGAGTGAGAAACAGGTTCCTTGGTGTTTTCTGCGAAACGCAGAAACGCAGCCCGTTGGTGCTAGTATGGAGTCAGGGGATGGATGAAGCGGAGAGCCCCGTTTGGAGTGAGGCTGCAAAGGGCATGCCAAAGGAAGTGTTTTGCTGTGCCAAGACTCGTGCTGCGCACGCTTTGTGCTTGGAGTGAGAAACAGGTTCCTTGGTGTTTTCTGCGAAACGCTTTAGCAGCCCGTTGGTGCTAGTATGGAGTCAGGGGATGGATGAAGCGGAGAGCCCCGTTTGGAGTGAGGCTGCAAAGGGCATGCCAAAGGAAATGTTTTGCTGTGCCAAGACTCGTGCTGCGCACGCTTTGTGCTTGGAGTGAGAAACAGGTTCCTTGGTGTTTTCTGCGAAACGCTTTAGCAGCCCGTTGGTGCTAGTATGGAGTCAGGGGATGGATGAAGTGGAGAGCCCCGTTTGGAGTGAGGCTGCAAAGGGCATGCCAAAGGAAGTGTTTTGCTGTGCCAAGACTCGTGCTGCGCACGCTTTGTGCTTGGAGTGAGAAACAGGTTCCTTGGTGTTTTCTGCGAAACGCAGAAACGCAGCCCGTTGGTGCTAGTATGGAGTCAGGGGATGGATGAAGCGGAGAGCCCCGTTTGGAGTGAGGCTGCAAAGGGCATGCCAAAGGAAGTGTTTTGCTGTGCCAAGACTCGTGCTGCGCACGCTTTGTGCTTGGAGTGAGAAACAGGTTCCTTGGTGTTTTCTGCGAAACGCTTTAGCAGCCCGTTGGTGCTAGTATGGAGTCAGGGGATGGATGAAGCGGAGAGCCCCGTTTGGAGTGAGGCTGCAAAGGGCATGCCAAAGGAAGTGTTTTGCTGTGCCAAGACTCGTGCTGCGCACGCTTTGTGCTTGGAGTGAGAAACAGGTTCGTTGGTGTTTTCTGCGAAACGCAGAAACGCAGCCCGTTGGTGCTAGTATGGAGTCAGGGGATGGATGAAGCGGAGAGCCCCGTTTGGAGTGAGGCTGCAAAGGGCATGCCAAAGGAAGTGTTTTGCTGTGCCAAGACTCGTGCTGCGCACGCTTTGTGCTTGGAGTGAAAAACAGGTTCCTTGGTGTTTTCTGCGAAACGCAGAAACGCAGCCCGTTGGTGCTAGTATGGAGTCAGGGGATGGATGAAGCGGAGAGCCCCGTTTGGAGTGAGGCTGCAAAGGGCATGCCAAAGGAAGTGTTTTGCTGTGCCAAGACTCGTGCTGCGCACGCTTTGTGCTTGGAGTGAGAAACAGGTTCCTTGGTGTTTTCTGCGAAGCGCTTTAGCAGCCCGTTGGTGCTAGTATGGAGTCAGGGGATGGATGAAGCGGAGAGCCCCGTTTGGAGTGAGGCTGCAAAGGGCATGCCAAAGGAAGTGTTTTGCTGTGCCAAGACTCGTGCTGCGCACGCTTTGTGCTTGGAGTGAGAAACAGGTTCCTTGGTGTTTTCTGCGAAACGCTTTAGCAGCCCGTTGGTGCTAGTATGGAGTTAGGGGATGGATGAAGCGGAGAGCCCCGTTTGGAGTGAGGCTGCAAAGGGCATGCCAAGAGAAGTGTTTTGCTGTGCCAAGACTCGTGCTGCGCACGCTTTGTGCTTGGAGTGAGAAACAGGTTCCTTGGTGTTTTCTGCGAAACGCAGAAACGCAGCCCGTTGGTGCTAGTATGGAGTCAGGGGATGGATGAAGCGGAGAGCCCCGTTTGGAGTGAGGCTGCAAAGGGCATGCCAAAGGAAGTGTTTTGCTGTGCCAAGACTCGTGCTGTGCACGCTTTGTGCTTGGAGTGAGAAACAGGTTCCTTGGTGTTTTCTGCGAAACGCTTTAGCAGCCCGTTGGTGCTAGTATGGAGTCAGGGGATGGATGAAGCGGAGAGCCCCGTTTGGAGTGAGGCTGCAAAGGGCATGCCAAAGGAAGTGTTTTGCTGTGCCAAGACTCGTGCTGCGCACGCTTTGTGCTTGGAGTGAGAAACAGGTTCGTTGGTGTTTTCTGCGAAACGCAGAAACGCAGCCCGTTGGTGCTAGTATGGAGTCAGGGGATGGATGAAGCGGAGAGCCCCGTTTGGAGTGAGGCTGCAAAGGGCATGCCAAAGGAAGTGTTTTGCTGTGCCAAGACTCGTGCTGTGCACGCTTTGTGCTTGGAGTGAGAAACAGGTTCCTTGGTGTTTTCTGCGAAACGCTTTAGCAGCCCGTTGGTGCTAGTATGGAGTCAGGGGATGGATGAAGCGGAGAGCCCCGTTTGGAGTGAGGCTGCAAAGGGCATGCCAAAGGAAGTGTTTTGCTGTGCCAAGACTCGTGCTGCGCACGCTTTGTGCTTGGAGTGAGAAACAGGTTCCTTGGTGTTTTCTGCGAAACGCAGAAACGCAGCCCGTTGGTGCTAGTATGGAGTCAGGGGATGGATGAAGCGGAGAGCCCCGTTTGGAGTGAGGCTGCAAAGGGCATGCCAAAGGAAGTGTTTTGCTGTGCCAAGACTCGTGCTGCGCACGCTTTGTGCTTGGAGTGAGAAACAGGTTCCTTGGTGTTTTCTGCGAAACGCAGAAACGCAGCCCGTTGGTGCTAGTATGGAGTCAGGGGATGGATGAAGCGGAGAGCCCCGTTTGGAGTGAGGCTGCAAAGGGCATGCCAAAGGAAGTGTTTTGCTGTGCCAAGACTCGTGCTGCGCACGCTTTGTGCTTGGAGTGAGAAACAGGTTCCTTGGTGTTTTCTGCGAAACGCAGAAACGCAGCCCGTTGGTGCTAGTATGGAGTCAGGGGATGGATGAAGCGGAGAGCCCCGTTTGGAGTGAGGCTGCAAAGGGCATGCCAAAGGAAGTGTTTTGCTGTGCCAAGACTCGTGCTGCGCACGCTTTGTGCTTGGAGTGAGAAACAGGTTCCTTGGTGTTTTCTGCGAAACGCAGAAACGCAGCCCGTTGGTGCTAGTATGGAGTCAGGGGATGGATGAAGCGGAGAGCCCCGTTTGGAGTGAGGCTGCAAAGGGCATGCCAAAGGAAGTGTTTTGCTGTGCCAAGACTCGTGCTGCGCACGCTTTGTGCTTGGAGAGAGAAACAGGTTCCTTGGTGTTTTCTGCGAAACGCTTTAGCAGCCCGTTGGTGCTAGTATGGAGTCAGGGGATGGATGAAGCGGAGAGCCCCGTTTGGAGTGAGGCTGCAAAGGGCATGCCAAAGGAAGTGTTTTGCTGTGCCAAGACTCGTGCTGCGCACGCTTTGTGCTTGGAGTGAGAAACAGGTTCCTTGGTGTTTTCTGCGAAACGCAGAAACGCAGCCCGTTGGTGCTAGTATGGAGTCAGGGGATGGATGAAGCGGAGAGCCCCGTTTGGAGTGAGGCTGCAAAGGGCATGCCAAAGGAAGTGTTTTGCTGTGCCAAGACTCGTGCTGCGCACGCTTTGTGCTTGGAGTGAGAAACAGGTTCCTTGGTGTTTTCTGCGAAACGCTTTAGCAGCCCGTTGGTGCTAGTATGGAGTCAGGGGATGGATGAAGCGGAGAGCCCCGTTTGGAGTGAGGCTGCAAAGGGCATGCCAAAGGAAGTGTTTTGCTGTGCCAAGACTCGTGCTGCGCACGCTTTGTGCTTGGAGTGAGAAACAGGTTCTTTGGTGTTTTCTGCGAAACGCTTTAGCAGCCCGTTGGTGCTAGTATGGAGTCAGGGGATGGATGAAGCGGAGAGCCCCGTTTGGAGTGAGGCTGCAAAGGGCATGCCAAAGGAAGTGTTTTGCTGTGCCAAGACTCGTGCTGCGCACGCTTTGTGCTTGGAGTGAGAAACAGGTTCCTTGGTGTTTTCTGCGAAACGCTTTAGCAGCCCGTTGGTGCTAGTATGGAGTCAGGGGATGGATGAAGCGGAGAGCCCCGTTTGGAGTGAGGCTGCAAAGGGCATGCCAAAGGAAGTGTTTTGCTGTGCCAAGACTCGTGCTGCGCACGCTTTGTGCTTGGAGTGAGAAACAGGTTCCTTGGTGTTTTCTGCGAAACGCTTTAGCAGCCCGTTGGTGCTAGTATGGAGTCAGGGGATGGATGAAGCGGAGAGCCCCGTTTGGAGTGAGGCTGCAAAGGGCATGCCAAAGGAAATGTTTTGCTGTGCCAAGACTCGTGCTGCGCACGCTTTGTGCTTGGAGTGAGAAACAGGTTCCTTGGTGTTTTCTGCGAAACGCAGAAACGCAGCCCGTTGGTGCTAGTATGGAGTCAGGGGATGGATGAAGCGGAGAGCCCCGTTTGGAGTGAGGCTGCAAAGGGCATGCCAAAGGAAGTGTTTTGCTGTGCCAAGACTCGTGCTGCGCACGCTTTGTGCTTGGAGTGAGAAACAGGTTCGTTGGTGTTTTCTGCGAAACGCTTTAGCAGCCCGTTGGTGCTAGTATGGAGTCAGGGGATGGATGAAGCGGAGAGCCCCGTTTGGAGTGAGGCTGCAAAGGGCATGCCAAAGGAAGTGTTTTGCTGTGCCAAGACTCGTGCTGCGCACGCTTTGTGCTTGGAGTGAGAAACAGGTTCCTTGGTGTTTTCTGCGAAACGCAGAAACGCAGCCCGTTGGTGCTAGTATGGAGTCAGGGGATGGATGAAGCGGAGAGCCCCGTTTGGAGTGAGGCTGCAAAGGGCATGCCAAAGGAAGTGTTTTGCTGTGCCAAGACTCGTGCTGCGCACGCTTTGTGCTTGGAGTGAGAAACAGGTTCCTTGGTGTTTTCTGCGAAACGCTTTAGCAGCCCGTTGGTGCTAGTATGGAGTCAGGGGATGGATGAAGCGGAGAGCCCCGTTTGGAGTGAGGCTGCAAAGGGCATGCCAAAGGAAGTGTTTTGCTGTGCCAAGACTCGTGCTGCGCACGCTTTGTGCTTAGAGTGAGAAACAGGTTCCTTGGTGTTTTCTGCGAAACGCAGAAACGCAGCCCGTTGGTGCTAGTATGGAGTCAGGGGATGGATGAAGCGGAGAGCCCCGTTTGGAGTGAGGCTGCAAAGGGCATGCCAAAGGAAGTGTTTTGCTGTGCCAAGATTCGTGCTGCGCACGCTTTGTGCTTGGAGTGAGAAACAGGTTCCTTGGTGTTTTCTGCGAAACGCTTTAGCAGCCCGTTGGTGCTAGTATGGAGTCAGGGGATGGATGAAGCGGAGAGCCCCGTTTGGAGTGAGGCTGCAAAGGGCATGCCAAAGGAAATGTTTTGCTGTGCCAAGACTCGTGCTGCGCACGCTTTGTGCTTGGAGTGAGAAACAGGTTCCTTGGTGTTTTCTGCGAAACGCTTTAGCAGCCCGTTGGTGCTAGTATGGAGTCAGGGGATGGATGAAGCGGAGAGCCCCGTTTGGAGTGAGGCTGCAAAGGGCATGCCAAAGGAAGTGTTTTGCTGTGCCAAGACTCGTGCTGCGCACGCTTTGTGCTTGGAGTGAGAAACAGGTTCCTTGGTGTTTTCTGCGAAACGCAGAAACGCAGCCCGTTGGTGCTAGTATGGAGTCAGGGGATGGATGAAGCGGAGAGCCCCGTTTGGAGTGAGGCTGCAAAGGGCATGCCAAAGGAAGTGTTTTGCTGTGCCAAGACTCGTGCTGCGCACGCTTTGTGCTTGGAGTGAGAAACAGGTTCCTTGGTGTTTTCTGCGAAACGCAGAAACGCAGCCCGTTGGTGCTAGTATGGAGTCAGGGGATGGATGAAGCGGAGAGCCCCGTTTGGAGTGAGGCTGCAAAGGGCATGCCAAAGGAAGTGTTCTGCTGTGCCAAGACTCGTGCTGCGCACGCTTTGTGCTTGGAGTGAGAAACAGGTTCGTTGGTGTTTTCTGCGAAACGCAGAAACGCAGCCCGTTGGTGCTAGTATGGAGTCAGGGGATGGATGAAGCGGAGAGCCCCGTTTGGAGTGAGGCTGCAAAGGGCATGCCAAAGGAAGTGTTTTGCTGTGCCAAGACTCGTGCTGCGCACGCTTTGTGCTTGGAGTGAGAAACAGGTTCGTTGGTGTTTTCTGCGAAACGCTTTAGCAGCCCGTTGGTGCTAGTATGGAGTCAGGGGATGGATGAAGCGGAGAGCCCCGTTTGGAGTGAGGCTGCAAAGGGCATGCCAAGAGAAGTGTTTTGCTGTGCCAAGACTCGTGCTGCGCACGCTTTGTGCTTGGAGTGAGAAACAGGTTCTTTGGTGTTTTCTGCGAAACGCAGAAACGCAGCCCGTTGGTGCTAGTATGGAGTCAGGGGATGGATGAAGCGGAGAGCCCCGTTTGGAGTGAGGCTGCAAAGGGCATGCCAAAGGAAGTGTTTTGCTGTGCCAAGACTCGTGCTGCGCACGCTTTGTGCTTGGAGTGAGAAACAGGTTCCTTGGTGTTTTCTGCGAAACGCAGAAACGCAGCCCGTTGGTGCTAGTATGGAGTCAGGGGATGGATGAAGCGGAGAGCCCCGTTTGGAGTGAGGCTGCAAAGGGCATGCCAAAGGAAGTGTTTTGCTGTGCCAAGACTCGTGCTGCGCACGCTTTGTGCTTGGAGTGAGAAACAGGTTCCTTGGTGTTTTCTGCGAAACGCAGAACGCAGCCCGTTGGTGCTAGTATGGAGTCAGGGGATGGATGAAGCGGAGAGCCCCGTTTGGAGTGAGGCTGCAAAGGGCATGCCAAAGGAAGTGTTTTGCTGTGCCAAGACTCGTGCTGCGCACGCTTTGTGCTTGGAGTGAGAAACAGGTTCTTTGGTGTTTTCTGCGAAACGCTTTAGCAGCCCGTTGGTGCTAGTATGGAGT
>NW_028290225.1:0-26716 GCF_059628265.1 Tinamus guttatus | reverse complement strand
GGACGCCGGGGCCCTTCGGGGGGTGGGGGAGGGGCGGCAGGTGCCGCATTCCAAGGAGGGGCCCAGGCGTCCGGGGGGGGGAGGGGAGGAGGCGGCCGGGGAGGGACAGGAGCAGCTGGACCCTATGGAGCCTATAGGGACCCATAGAGCCCATAGGGACCCATAGAGACCCATAGGGACCATAGAGACCCATAGAGACCATAGAGACCCATAGGGACCCATAGAGCCCATAGAGACCACAGAGACCATAGGGACCCATAGAGCCCATAGGGACCCATAGAGCCCATAGGGACCATAGGGACCCATAGAGCCCATAGGGACCCATAGAGCCCATAGGGACCATAGGGACCCATAGGGACCCATAGAGACCATAGGGACCCATAGAGACCCATAGAGCCTATAGGGACCCATAGAGCCCATAGAGACCCATAGAGACCCATAGGGATCCATAGAGCTTATAGGGACCCATAGAGACCTATAGGGACCCATAAAGACCCATAGGGATCCATAGAGCCTATAGGGACCCACAGAGCCCATAGGGACCCATAGACCCCATAGAGACCCCATAGACCCCATAGAGCCCATAGACTCCATAAAGCCCCATAGAGCCCCATAGACCCCTATAGAGCCCCATAGAGACCTATAGACCCCATTGACCCTATAGAAACCTATAATGACCCATAGAGCCCTATAGAGCCCCACAGAGCCCCATAGAGCCCTATAGAGCCTATAGAGACCCATAGAGACCCCATAGGGCCCCATAGAGGTTATAAAGACCTATACAGCCCCGTAGATCCCATAGAGACCCATAGAATCCCGTAGACTCTATACAGCCTATAGAGACCCATAAACACCTCATAGATTCCATAGAGCCCCATAGAGCCCATAGACCCCATAGATTCCATAGGGCCCCATAGACCCCATAGGGCCCCATAGAGCCCATAGATCCCATAGGGCCCCATAGATTCCATAGGGCCCCATAGATTCCATAGGGCCCCATAGAGCCCCATAGACCCCATAGACCCCATAGATCCCATAGACCCCATAGGGCCCCATAGGTTCCCATTGCTCCCTATAGATTCCATAGGGCCCCGTAGCCCCCATAGGGCCCCTTAGGGCCCCCCCCGTCACCGCCCGTGACGTCACCGCCCCCCCCCGCCGCTCCCCCCGCCGGCCCCGCCCCCTCCCGGAAGTGCCGCTCACGTGACTCCTCGGCGCGGGGGGGGGCGGTCACGTGAGCGGCTCCGCGCGGCAGCGACGCGGCCGGTACCGGGGCCCGGGGGGGGGGCGGTCACGTGACGGGGCCCTATGGGGCGCTATGGGGCGGGATCTGTGGGGCGGGATCTATGGGGCGGGATCTATGGGGCGGGATCTATGGGGCGCTGTGGGGCTGGGGGGCCCTATGGGGCCTATGGGGGCTATAGGGGCCTATGGGGGCTATAGGGGCCATAGGGCGCTATGGGGGGCTGTGGGGGGCCATGGGGCGGGATCTATGGGGCCCTGTGGGGCTCTATGGGGCAGGATCTATGGGGCGGGATCTATGGGGCGGGATCTATAGGGCGCTGTGGGGCAATGGGGCCCTATGGGGGCTATAGGGGCCTATGGGGGCTATAGGGGCCATAGGGCGCTATGGGGGCCGTGCGGCTGTGGGGGTCGTAGGGCGCTATGGGGCGGGATCTATGGGGCACTATGGGGTTCTATGGGGCGGGATCTATGGGGCGCTATGGGGCTGGGGGGCCCTATGGGGGCTATGGGGTCCTATGGGGGCTATAGGGGCCATAGGGGGCTGTGGGGGCCATGGGGCGGGATCTATGGGGCCCTATGGGGTGGGATCTATGGGGCGCTGTGGGGCTATGGGATCCTATGGGGGCTATAGGGGCCATAGGGCGCTATGGGGGTCATGCGGCCGTGGGGGGTCGTAGGGCGCTATGGGGCGGGATCTGTGGGGCGCTATGGGGCAATGGGGGTCCTATGGGGGCTATAGAGCGCTATAGGGCACTATGGGGGTCATAGGGCGCTATGGGGCGGGATCTATGGGGCACTATGGGGCAATCAGGCGCTATAGGGGCCATCAGGGGCTATGGGGGTCAGAGGCCGCTGTGGGGCAGGATCTATGGGGCGCGGTGGGGCCATAGGGCGCTATAGGGGGCTGTGGGGGCCATAGGGCGCTATGGGGCGGGATCTGTGGGGCGCGGTGGGGCTATAGGGCGCTATAGGCGGCTGTGGGGGTTGTAGGGCGCTATGGGGCAGGATCTATGGGGCTCTAGGGCAGGACATGGGCACTGTGAGGTAGGATCTATGGGGCAGGATCCATGGGGCCCTATAGGGCTCTAGGGCAGGACATGGGTGCTGTGGGGCAGGATCTATGGGGCAGTGGGGCAGGGTCTATGGGGCTGCAGGACATGGGTGCTGTGGGGCAGGATCTGTGGGGCCCTATAGGGATGTGGGGCAGGATCTGTGGGGCAGGATCTATGGGACCCTATGGGGCAGGATCTCTGGGGCTCTATGGGGCTGTGGGGCAGGTTCTGTGGGGCAGGTTCTGTGGGGCTGTGGGGTGGGATCTATGGGGCAGGATCCGTGGGGCAGGCTCTATGGGTCAGGATCCGTGGGGCCCTATAGGGATCTATGGGGCAGGATCTATGGGGCCCTATAGGGATCTATGGGGCAGGATCTGTGGGGCAGGTTCTATGGGGCAGGATCTATGGGGTGAGTTCTATAGGGATGTGGGTCAGGATCCGTGGGGCAGGCTCTATGGGGCAGGATCCATGGGGCTATGGGGCAGGATCCATGGGTCAGGATCCGTGGGCCGGGATCTATGGGGCAGGATCCATGGGGCAGGATCTATGGGGCCCTATAGGGATCTATGGGGCAGGATCCGTGGGGCAGGATCCGTGGGGCAGGATCTATGGGTCAGGTTCTATAGGGGTGTGGGGCAGGCTCTATGGG
The DNA here is from genome assembly GCF_059628265.1 of Tinamus guttatus. Taxonomy (NCBI): domain Eukaryota; kingdom Metazoa; phylum Chordata; class Aves; order Tinamiformes; family Tinamidae; genus Tinamus; species Tinamus guttatus. The sequence continues at coordinate 23,770 of NW_028290225.1, read as the reverse complement.
GCAGGATCTATGGGGCAGGATCTATGGGGCAGCCTCCCGTCCCCCCCCAGGCAGCCCCATGGCGAGCGGCCGGGCGACCCCAGCGGCCGTGGGGCCGGAGCTGCGTCGGGAGGAGGAGGAGGGGGGGGCCGGGGGGGGGAGGCGCCGTGGGGCAGGATCCGTGGGGCAGGATCCGTGGGGCAGAATCTATGGGGCAGGTTCTATAAGGATGTGGGGCAGGCTCTATGGGGCAGGCTCTATGGGTCAGGATCCGTGGGGCAGGATCTATGGAGCCCTATGGGGCTATGGGTCAGGATCCATGGGGGCAGGATCCGTGGGGCCCTATAGGGATCTATGGGTCAGGCTCTATGGGTCAGGCTCTATGGGGCAGGATCCATGGGGCAGGATCTATGGGGCCCTATAGGGATCTATGGGTCAGGATCCGTGGGGCAGGATCCGTGGGGCAGGATCCGTGGGGCCCTATAGGGATCTATGGGTCAGGATCTATGGGTCAGGATCTATGGGGCAGCCTCCCGTCCCCCCCCAGGCAGCCCCATGGCGAGCGGCCGGGCGCCCCCAGCGGCCGTGGGGCCGGGAGCTGCGTCGGGCCGACGACCTGGGGGGCCGGGAGGAGGAGGAGGAGGGGGAGGGGGGGGGGGCGCCGTGGGGCAGGATCTGTGGGGCAGGAGCCCCCCGCGCCCCACGGCCCCTCCCCCCTCCGCGCCCACCTCACCGTGGCCGTGCTCTGCTACGTCAACCTGCTCAACTACATGGACCGCTTCACCGTGGCCGGTGCGGGGATGGGGGGCGCTATGGGGCAGGGCGCTATGGGGCGCTATGGGGTGCTATGGGGTGCTATGGGGCGGGGAGGTGTAGGGAGATGTGGGGTGCTATGGGGCGCTATGGGGCAGGGTGCTATGGGGCGGGAGGTGTGGGGAGATGTGGGGCGGGCGCTATGGGGCGCTATGGGGCGCTATGGGGCGGGGAGGTGTGGGGAGATGTGGGGAGATGTGGGGCAGGGAGGTGTGGGGCGCTATGGGGCAGGAGATGTGGGGAGATGTGGGGCAGGGCGCTGTGGGGCAGGGCGCTATGGGGCGGGAGGTGTGGGGAGATGTGGGGCAGGGAGGTGTGGGGTGATGTGGGGCAGGGCGCTATGGGGCAGGGCGCTATGGGGCGGGGAGGTGTGGGGAGATGTGGGGCGCTGTGGGGCAGGGTGCTGTGGGGCAGGGAGGTGTGGGGAGATGTGGGGCGCTATGGGGCGGGGCGCTATGGGGCGGGGACGTGTGGGGAGATGTGGGGCGGGCGCTATGGGGCGATGTGTGGGGCGCTATGGGGCAGGGAGGTGTGGGGCAGGGCACTATGGGGCGGGAGGTGTGGGGAGATGTGGGGCGCTATGGGGTGGGGAGGTGTGGGGAGATGTGGGGCAGGGCGCTATGGGGCAGGGCAGGCTCTATGGGACAGGCTGTGTGCTATGGGGCAGGTGGGCGCTATGGGGCAGGCGGGCGCTATGGGGTGGGCGCTATGGGGTGGGCGCTATGGGGCAGGGCGGGCGCTATGGGGTGGGCTGAGCGCTATGGGGCAGGCGGGCGCTATGGGGTGGGTGCTATGGGGCAGGGCAGGCGCTATGGGGCAGGGTGGGTGCTATGGGGCAGGGCAGGCGCTATGGGGCAGGCGGGCGCTATGGGGCAGGCTGGGCGCTATGGGGCAGGGCGGGCGCTATGGGGCAGGCGCTATGGGGCAGGGCGGGCGCTATGGGGCAGGGGGTCGCCATGGGGCGGGGCTGCCCCACACGCTCCCCCCCCAGGGGTCCTGCCCGACATCGAGCAGTTCTTCGGCATCGGGGACGGCAGCTCCGGCCTCCTGCAGACGGGTGAGGGGGGCGGGACCCACACGTGGGGGGCGGGACCCGAATGTGGGGGTGGGACCCGAATGTGGGGGGCGGGACCCACATGTGGGGGGCGGGACCCGAATGTGGGGGGCGGGATGTGGGGGGCGGGACCCACGCGTGGGGGGCGGGACCCATATGTGGGGGGCGGGACCCGAATGTGGGGGGGCGGGACCCGAATGTGGGGGGCGGGACCCACACGTAGGGGGTGGGACCCACATGTGGGGGGTGGGAGCCAAATTTGGGAGGCGGGACCCAAATGTGGGGGGGTGGGACCCAAATATGTGGGGTGGGATGTGGGGGGCGGGACCAGAATGTGGGGGGCGGGACCAGAATGTGGGGGGCGGGACCGGAATGTGGGGGGCGGGACCCACACATGGGGGGCGGGACCTGAATGTGTGGGGCGGGATGTGTGGGGCGGGACCCATATGTGTGGGGTGGGACCTACACGTGGGGGGCGGGACTCAAATATAGGGGGTGGGACCCAAATGTGTGGGGCGGGACCCAAATGTGTGGGGCAGGATGTGGTGGTGGGACCCAAATGTGGGGGGACGGGATGAGGGGGGCGGCTCTGTGGGGCAGGGGGGTCCCCCCATCCCCAATGTCCCCATTGTCCCCATTGTCCCCATTGTCCCCCCATTGTCCCCTCATTGTCCCCATTGTCCCCATTGTCCCCATGTCCCCATTGTCCCAATGTCCCCCATGTCCCCCCATTGTCCCCATGTCCCCATTGTCCCCATTGTCCCCCCATTGTCCCCATTGTCCCCATTGTCCCCATTGTCCCCCCCCCAGCCTTCATCTCCACCTACCTCCTCCTCGCCCCCCTTTTCGGTTACCTGGGCGACCGCCGGAGCCGGAAGCGGCTGCTCTGGGGGGCGACGGCCCTTTGGTCGGGGGGTGACGCTGGCCGGGAGCTTCGTCCCTAAAGAGGTGACTATGGGGCGGCTATGGGGCAGAGCTATGGGGCAGGGGGGGCGCTATGGGGCAGAGCTATGGGGGGCTATGGGGTGGCTATGGGGTGGCTATGGGGGGGGCTATGGGGTGGCTATGGTGCGGCTATGGGGGGCTATGGGGGGCTATGGGGCAGAGCTATGGGCAGAGCTATGGGGGGCTATGGGGCAGGGGGGGCGCTATGGGGCACTATGGGGCACTATGGGGTAGCTATGGGGTGGCTATGGGGGGCTATGGGGTGGTTATGGGGCAGGGGGGAGCGCTATGAGGTGGCTATGGGGTGGTTATGGGGCGCTATGGGGGGGCTATGGGGTGGCTATGGGCCACTATGGGGCAGGGGGGCTGTGGGGCAGGGGTGGCCACCCTGTGGTCGGGGGTGACCCTGGCGGGGAGCTTCGTCCCTAAAGAGGTGACACTGTGGGGTGGCTATGGGGCAGAGCTATGGGGCAGAGCTATGGGGCACTATGGGTGGCTATGGGGCACTATGGGGTGGCTATGGGGCGGCTATGGGGCGCTATGGGGTGGCTATGGGGGGCTATGGGGCGGCTATGGGGGGCTATGGGGGGGCTATGGGGGGCTATGGGGCGGCTATGGGGGGCTATGGGGTGGCTATGGGGCGGCTATGGGGCTATGGGGGGGCTATGGGGGGCTATGGGCGGCTATGGGTGGCTATGGGGCGGCTATGGGGGGCTATGGGGGGGCTATGGGGGGCTATGGGGCACTATGGGGCGCTATGGGGTGGCTATGGGGGGCTATGGGGTGGCTATGGGGTGGCTATGGGGTGGCTATGGGGCGCTATGGGGGGGCTATGGGGGGGCTATGGGGGGCTATGGGGCGGCTATGGGGCACTATGGGGTGGCTATGGGGGGCTATGGGGGGCTATGGGGTGGCTATGGGGGGCTATGGGGTGGCTATGGGGGGGCTATGGGGGGGCTATGGGGTGGCTATGGGGCGCTATGGGGCAGCTATGGGGCAGCTATGGGGCAGCTATGGGGCGCTATGGGGCGCTATGGGGGGCTATGGGTGGCTATGGGGGGCTATGGGTGGCTATTGGGGGCTATGGGGCGGCTATGGGGCAGGGGGGGCACTATGGGGCAGCTATGGGCAGGGCGCTATGGGGCACTATGGGGGGCTATGGGGGGCTATGGGGGGGGCTATGGGGCGGGGGGCCTGTGGGGCAGGGGCCACCGCCGTGTGTCCCCAACCCCCCCATTTCCCCCAATGTCCCCAATGTCCCCAACCCCCCCATGTCCCCCCATTCCCCCCAATGTCCCCTCATTGTCCCCAGCGGTTCTGGGCCCTCCTCCTGTCCCGTTCATTGGTGGGGGTGGGCGAAGCCGCCTACTCCATTGTCCCCAATGTCCCCAATGTCCCCAATGTCCCCAACGTCCCCAACCCCCTCATTGTCCCCAATGTCCCCTCATTGTCCCCAGCGGTTCTGGGCCCTCCTCCTGTCCCGCTCCCTGGTGGGGGTGGGTGAAGCCGCCTACTCCATTGACCCCAACCCCCCCAATGTCCCCAACGTCCCCAACGTCCCCAACGTCCCCAATGTCCCCAACGTCCCCAATGTCCCCAACCCCCCCATCCCCCCCATTGTCCCCAATGTCCCCTCATTGTCCCCAATGTCCCCAGCGGTTCTGGGCGCTCCTATTGTCCCGCTCCCTGGTGGGGGTGGGCGAAGCCGCCTACTCCATTGACCCCAATGTCCCCAATGTCCCCAACGTCCCCAACCCCCCCATTGTCCCCAATGTCCCCTCATTGTCCCCAGCGGTTCTGGGCCCTCCTCCTGTCCCGCTCCCTGGTGGGGGTGGGCGAAGCCGCCTACTCCATTGACCCCAATGTCCCCCATTGTCCCCAATGTCCCCAACCCCCCCCATCCCCCCCGATGTCCCCAATGTCCCCCCATTGTCCCCAATGTCCCCTCATTGTCCCCAGCGGTTCTGGGCCCTCCTATTGTCCCGCTCCCTGGTCAGGGTGGGCGAAGCCGCCTACTCCATTGACCCCGATGTCCCCATTGACCCCATTGTCCCCAATGTCCCCAACCCCCCCGATGTCCCCATTGTCCCCAATGTCCCCTCGTTGTCCCCAGCGGTTCTGGGCCCTCCTCCTGTCCCGTTCATTGGTCGGGGTGGGCGAAGCTGCCTACTCCATTGTCCCCAATGTCCCCAATGTCCCCAATGTCCCCAACGTCCCCAACCCCCTCATTGTCCCCAATGTCCCCTCATTGTCCCCAGCGGTTCTGGGCCCTCCTCCTGTCCCGCTCATTGGTCGGGGTGGGCGAAGCCGCCTACTCCATTGTCCCCCATGTCCCCATTGTCCCCAATGTCCCCAACCCCCCCATCCCCCTCATTGTCCCCAATGTCCCCAATGTCCCCTCATTGTCCCCGTTGTCCCCAGCGGTTCTGGGCCCTCCTCCTGTCCCGCTCCCTGGTGGGGGTGGGCGAAGCCGCCTACTCCATTGACCCCGATGTCCCCATTGACCCCATTGTCCCCAATGTCCCCAACCCCCCCGATGTCCCCATTGTCCCCAATGTCCCCTCGTTGTCCCCAGCGGTTCTGGGCCCTCCTCCTGTCCCGTTCATTGGTCGGGGTGGGCGAAGCTGCCTACTCCATTGTCCCCAATGTCCCCAATGTCCCCAATGTCCCCAACGTCCCCAACCCCCTCATTGTCCCCAATGTCCCCTCATTGTCCCCAGCGGTTCTGGGCCCTCCTATTGTCCCGCTCCCTGGTGGGGGTGGGCGAAGCCGCCTTCTCCACGGTGGCCCCGACCCTGGTGGCCGACCTGGTGACAGGAGGGACACGGGGACGAGCGCTGGGGACCTTCTACATGGCCACGCCCCTCGGGAGGTGACAATGGGGGGAATGAGGGGACATGGGGGACATGGGGACAATGGGGACAATGGGGACGAGCGCTGGGGACCTTCTACATGGCCACGCCCCTCGGGAGGTGACAATGGGGACAATGACAATGGGGGGAATGGGGGGAATGGGGGGAATGGGGACAATGAGGGGACAATGGAGACATTGGGGACGATGGGGACAATGGGGACATGGGGGGAATGGGGGGAATGGAGACAATGGGGACATGGGGACAACGGGGACATGGGGGGGGGATGTGGGGACAATGGGGGGACATGGGGACAATGGGGGATATGGGGGGACGTGGGGGGACCTTCGACCTGGCCATCCCCATGGGGAGGTGACAACAGGGACACTGGGGGGACATGGGGGATAATGGGGACAATGGGGGGGATGGGGACACGGGGGGGACATTGGGGACAATGGGGACGTGGGGGGACATTGGGGACAATGGGGGGTTTGGGGGACAATGGGGGCTAATGAGGGGCATGGGGACAATGTGGGGGACATTGGGGGGACATTGGGGACAATGGGGACATTGGGGGGACATTGGGGACATGGGGGGACACGGGGGACACTCGGCTGCCCCATGGGCGCTGGTGGCTCCTGTGTCCCCAATGTCCCCAATGTCCCCAATGTCCCCCATGTCCCCGTTGTCCCCCATGTCCCCGTTGTCCCCGTTGTCCCCATTGTCCCCATTGTCCCAATGTCCCCATTGTCCCCGTTGTCCCCATTGTCCCCGCAGTGGCCTGGGTTACATCGTTGCTGCCAAAGTGAAGGAGGTGGCGGCCGACTGGCACTGGGCGCTGCGGGTGAGGGGACGGGGGTCACCGTGTCACCGGTGTCACCTCCTGTGTCACCTCCTGTGTCACCGTGTCACCCCCTGTGTCACTGTGTCACCGTGGCACCCCCCATGTCACCTCCTGTCACCTCCTGTGTCACCCCCCGTGTCACCTCCCGTGTCACCGTGTCACCTCCTGTCACCCCCCCGTGTCACCTCCTGTCACCTCCCGTGTCACCGTGTCACCCCCTGTGTCACCTCCCATGTCACCGTGTCACCTCCTGTCACCTCCCGTGTCACCGGGTCACCCCCCGTGTCACCTCCTGACACCTCCTGTCACCCCCCGTGTCACCTCCCATGTCACCATGTCACCCCCTGTGTCACTGTGTCACCGTGTCACCCCCCCATGTCACCTCCTGTCACCTGCTGTGTCACCCCCGTGTCACCCCGTGTCACCCCCCGTGTCACCTCCTGTCACCTCCTGTCACCCCCCTTGTCACCAGTGTCACCCCCGTGTCACCCCCCGTGTCACCCCCTGTCACCTCCCGTGTCACCGGGTCATCCCCCTGTCACCAGTGTCACCCCGTCACCTCCTGACACCTCCTGTCACCCCCCGTGTCACCCCCCGTGTCACCTCCTGTGTCACAGTGTCACATCCCGTGTCACCGTGTCACCCCGTCACCCCCTGTGTCACCCCCGTCACCGTGTCACCCCCCCGTGTCACCTCCCTGTCACCTCCTGTCACCCCCGTGTCACCTCCCATGTCACCATGTCACCCCCCCATGTCACCTCCTGTCACCCCCCGTGTCACCCCCCGTGTCACCTCCTGTGTCACAGTGTCACCCCCCGTGTCACGTCCTGTGTTACCTCCTGTGTCACCCCCCCTGTCACCAGTGTCACCCCCGTCACCTCCTGACACCTCCTGTCACCCCCCGTGTCACCCCCCGTCACCCCCCCTGTCACCTCCTGTGTCAGCTCCTGTGTCACCCCGTGTCACCCCCTGTGTCACCTCCTGTCACCTCCCGTGTCACCGGGTCACCCCCCTGTCACCAGTGTCACCCCCTGTCACCTCCTGTCACCCCCCTGTGACCCCCCGTGTCACCCCCCGTGTCACCTCCCGTGTCACCCCCCCGTGTCACCTCCCTGTCACCTCCTGTCACCCCCCGTGTCACCCCCGTGTCACCTCCCGTGTCACCCCCCGTGTCACCTCCTGTGTCACAGTGTCACCTCCCGTGTCACCGTGTCACCTCCCTGTCACCTCCTGTCACCCCCCGTGTCACCTCCTGTCATCTCCTGTCACCCCCCGTGTCACCCCCCGTGTCACCTCCTGTCACCTCCTGTGTCACCCCCCGTGTCACCCCATGTCACCCCCCTTGTCACCGTGTCCCCCCCTGTCACCTCCTGACACCTCCTGTCACCCCCCGTGTCACCTCCTGTGTCACCTCCTGTGTCACCCCGTGTCACCCCCTGTCACCTCCTGTGTCACCGTGTCACCCCGTGTCACCCCCCCTGTCACCAGTGTCACCCCCTGTCACCTCCTGACACCTCCTGTCACCCCCCGTGTCACCCCCCGTGTCACCCTGTGTCACACCCCTTGTCACCAGTGTCACCCCCTGTCACCTCCTGACACCTCCTGTCACCCCCCGTGTCACCCCCTGTCACCCCCTGTGACCCCCTGTGTCACCGCCCGTCACCGTGTCACCCCCCCGTGTCACCTCCCTGTCACCTCCTGTCACCCCCCGTGTCACCCCCTGTCTTCTCCTGTCATCTCCTGTCACCGGTGTCACCCCCCCCTTGTCATCTCTTGTCACCGGTGTCATTTACTTGTCACCCCCCCGTCACCTCCGGTCACCCCCCATGTCACCTCCTGTCACCTCCCTGTCACCAGAGTCACCCCCCTGTCACCTGTGTCACCTCCCCCATCCCCAATGTCCCCAATGTCCCCAATGTCCCCATTGTCCCCATTGTCCCCATTCCCCCCAATGTCCCCATTGTCCCCATTGACCCCAATGTCTCCATGGTCCCCATTGTCCCCAATGTCCCCATTGTCCCCAATGTCCCTAATGTCCCCATTGTCCCCATTTCCCCTGTTGTCCCCAATGTCCCCATTGACCCCATTCCCCCCATTGTCCCCATTCCCCCCATTCCCCCCATTCCCCCCATTGTCCCCTCATTGTCCCCATTGTCCCCATTGCAGGTGACGCCCCCCCTGGGGCTCCTCGCCCTCCTCCTCCTCCTCCTGATCCAGGACCCCCCGTGTCCCCAGTGTCCCCAATGTCCCCAATGTCCCCAACCCCCCCATTGTCCCCAATGTCCCCAGTGTCCCCAATGTCCCCAATGTCCCCATTCCCCCCATTGTCCCCATTCCCCCCATTCCCCCCATTCCCCCCATTGTCCCCTCATTGTCCCCATTGTCCCCATTGCAGGTGACGCCCCCCCTGGGGCTCCTCGCCCTCCTCCTCCTCCTCCTCATCCAGGACCCCCCGTGTCCCCAATGTCCCCAATGTCCCCTCATTCCCCCCATTCCCCCCGTTGTCCCCATGTCCCCTCATTGTCCCCATTGTCCCCATTGCAGGTGACGTCCCCCCTGGGGCTCCTCGCCCTCCTCCTCCTCCTCCTCATCCAGGACCCCCCGTGTCCCCAATGTCCCCAATGTCCCCAATGTCCCCATTCCCCCCAATGTCCCCAATGTCCCCATTGTCCCCATTCCCCCCATTGTCCCCATTCCCCCCATTGTCCCCATGTCCCCTCATTGTCCCCATTGTCCCCATTGCAGGTGACGCCCCCCCTGGGGCTCCTCGCCCTCCTCCTCCTCCTCCTCATCCAGGACCCCCCCCGGGGGGGCCCCGAGCGGCCCCCAGGGCCCCCCCCGACCCCCACGAGCTGGAGCCGGGACCTGAGAGCGCTGGGGACAAAGTGGGGACAATGGGGACAATATGGGACAAAGTGGGACAATGGGGACAATATGGGACAATGGGGACAATGGGGGGACATGGGGACAATGGGGGGAATGGGGGGACAATATGGGAGAATGGGGGGAATGGGGACCTGAGAGCGCTGGGGACAAAGTGGGGACAATGGGGACAATGGGGGGACATGGGGGGAATGGGGACAATGGGGACAATGGGGACAATGGGGGACAATGGGGACAATGGGGACAATGGGGGGACAATGGGGGACAATGGGGGACAATGGGGGACAATGGGGACAATATGGGACAATGGGGGGAATGGGGACAATGGGGGGAATGGGGGGACATGGGGACCTGAGAGCGCTGGGGACAAAGTGGGACAATGGGGACAATGGGAAGAATGGGGACAATATGGGACAATGGGGGGACAATGGGGACAATGGGGACCTGAGAGCGCTGGGGACAAAGTGGGGACAATGGGGACAATGGGGGGACATTGGGACAATGGGGGGAATGGGGACAATGGGGACCTGACAGCGCTGGGGACAAAGTGGGGACAATGGGGACAATGGGGGGACATGGGGACAATGGGGACAATGGGGGACAATGGGGGGAATGGGGACATGGGGGGAATGGGGACAATGGGGACATGGGGGGACATGGAGACAATGGGGGGAATGGGGACAATGGGGACAATGGGGACCTGAGAGCGCTGGGGACAAAGTGGGGACAATGGGGACATTGGGGACAATATGGGACAATGGGGGGAATGGGGACCTGAGAGCGCTGGGGACAAAGTGGGACAATGGGGACAATGGGGACATGGGGGGATATAGGGACAATGGGGACAATGGGGACAATGGGGACAATGGGGACCTGAGAGCGCTGGGGACAAAGTGGGGACAATGGGGACAATGGGGGGAATGGGGGACAATGGGGACAATGGGGACCTGAGAGCGCTGGGGACAAAGTGGGACAATGGGGACAATGGGGACAATGGGGGACATGGGGACCTGAGAGCGCTGGGGACAAAGTGGGGACAATGGGGCAATGGGGACAATATGGGACAATGGGGACAATGGGGACAATATGGGACAATGGGGGGAATGGGGACAATGGGGACAATGGGGACCTGAGAGCGCTGGTGACAAAGTGGGGACAATGGGGACAATGGGGACAATGGGGACAATGGGGACATGGGGACCTGAGAGCGCTGGGGACAAAGTGGGGACAATGGGGACAATGGGGGGACATGGGGACAATGGGGGACATGAGCTGGAGCCAGGACCCAAGGGCTCTGGGGACAAAGTGGGGATAATGGGGGGACATGGGGGACATGGATATGGGGACATTGCGGACAATGGGGACAAGGGGGACAATTTGGGAACTGGGGGGCAATGGGGGGATATGGGGGGACGTTGGGGACATGGGGGACAATGGGGGATATGGGAACATGGGGACAATGGAGACAATGGGGGAACCTGGGGACATGAGGTCATGGGGACAATGGGGGGACATGGTGACATGGGGACACAGGGACCTGGTGACACGGGGACATGGGGACACCTGGGCTCATGGGGACACGGGGACATGGAGACATGGGGGACACGGTGACACGGGGGGTCATGGGGACATGGTGACGATGGCACCATGATGTCACCTTGTCCCCAGCCGCAGCTTCGTGCTGTCCACACTGGGTTTCACTGCGGTGGCCTTTGTCACCGGGGACATGGGGACACCTGGGGACACAGGGGCATTGGGGGACATGGGGATGTGGTGACACCTGGGGACATGGGAGGACATGGGGACACGGTGACATGGGGACATGTCCTGATGTCACCATGGTGTCACCTTGTCCCCAGCCGCAGCTTTGTCCTGTCCACCCTGGGCTTCACCGCGGTGGCCTTTGTCACCGGGGACCTGGGGACACCTGGGGACATGGGGACACGGGGGGACCTGGGAGGACATGGGGACACAGGGACCTGGGGACATGGGGACACCTGGGGACACAGGGACATTGGGGGACCTGGGGTCATGGGGACATGGTGACATGGGGACGTGGTGACACCTGGGGACATGGGAGGACATGGGGACATGGGGACACGGGGGGTCATGGTGACACGGGGACATGGTGACAATGCCACCATGGTGTCACCTTGTCCCCAGCCGCAGCTTCGTCCTGTCCACCCTTGGCTTCACTGCGGTGGCCTTTGTCACCGGGGACATGGGGACACCTGGGGACATGGGGACATGGGGACACGGGGACACAGGGACATGGGGACACCGGGGGACATGGTGACAATGCCACCATGGTGTCACCGTGTCCCCAGCCGCAGCTTCGTGCTGTCCACCCTGGGCTTCACCGCGGTGGCCTTTGTCACCGGGGACATGGGGACACCTGGGGACATGGGGACATGGTGACATGGTGACACGATGTCATTGTCCCCAGCCGCAGCTTCGTCCTGTCCACCCTGGGCTTCACCGCGGTGGCCTTTGTCACTGGGGACATGGGGACACCTGGGGACATGGGGACACGGGGACACAGGGACATGGGGACACCTGGGGACACGGGGACATGGTGACACGGTGACACGATGTCATTGTCCCCAGCCGCAGCTTCGTCCTGTCCACCCTGGGCTTCACCGCGGTGGCCTTTGTCACTGGGGACACGGGGACACCTGGGGACATGGGGACATGGGAGGACATGGGGACACGGGGACCTGGGGACACCTGGGGACACAGGGACACCTGGGGACATGGGGACACGGGGACCTGGGGACACGGGGACATGGGGACACCTGGGGACACGGGGACATGGGGACACGGGGGGTCATGGTGACACGGTGACACGATGTCATTGTCCCCCCAGCCGCAGCTTCGTCCTGTCCACGCTCGGTTTCACCGCGGTGGCCTTTGTCACCGGCGCGCTGGCCCTGTGGGGACCGGCCTTCCTGTACCGGAGCCACCTGGCGAGAGGGGACAGGGAGCCCTGCGGCCACCCGGGGGGGTGTCACGGCGACGAGAGGTGACACTGGGGACATGGGGACATTGGGGACAATGGGGACACGGGGGGGGATTGGGGACACGGGGGAGATTGGGGACAATGGGGACATGGGGGACAGGGAGCCCTGCGGCCACCCGGGGGGGGTGTCACGGCGACGAGAGGTGACATTGGGGACAATGGGGGGGATGGGGACACGGGGGGGATTGGGGACAATGGGGACATGGGGGGATATGGGGACATTGGGGACAATGGGGACATGGGGGGACATTGGGGACAGGGAGCCCTGCGGCCACCCGGGGGGGTGTCACGGCGACGAGAGGTGACATTGGGGGGGATGGGGACATTGGGGGACACGGGGGGGATTGGGGACATGAGGTGACATGGGGGGATATGGGGACAATGGGGGGATATGGGGACATTGGGGACAATGGGGACATGGGGACAGGGAGCCCTGCGGCCACCCGGGGGGGTGTCACGGCGACGAGAGGTGACACTGGGGACAATGGGGACAATGGGGACATTGGGGACACGGGGGGGATTGGGGACAATGGGGACAATGGGGACATTGGGGACATTGGGGACAGGGAGCCCTGCGGCCACCCGGGGGGGTGTCACGGCGACGAGAGGTGACATTGGGGACATGGGGACAATGGGGGGGATGGGGACAATGGGGACATTGGGGACATTGGGGACAATGGGGGACACGGGGGGGACATGAGGACATGGGGGGACAATGGGAGGGACCTGGGGGACCAGGGGGGACATTGGGGACATGGGGGGGACATGGGGACAAGGACGGAGGGTGGGGACGGGGACGGGGTGGGGACATCCGTGTCCCCAAACCGGGGGAGGGGACAGGAGGCCCGAAGGTCCCCGGCCAACCTGTCCCCCTCCCTCTGTCCCCGTGTCCCCACGTGTGTCCCCATCTGTGTCACCGTGTCACCCCCATCCCCCATGTCCCTGATGTCCCCAATGTCCCCATGATGCTCCTGTGTCCCCAATGTCCCCCCCGTGTCCCCATGTCCCCTTGTTCCCCCATCCACCATGTCCCCCCATGTCCCTCGTGTCCCCAATGTCCCCGTGTCCCCAATGTCCCCATGATGTCCCCAACATCCTTGTGCTGTCCTTGTGGTGTCCCTATGCTGTCCCCATGTCCCCGTGTCCCTGCATGTCCCCAATGTGTCCCCATTGTCCCCATACTGTCCCCATTGTCCCCATTATCCCCGATGTCCCCCAATGTCCCCATTGTCCCTCATGTCCCCACACTGTCCCCATGTCCCCCCATGTCCCCATTGTCCCCAATATCCCCATTGTCCTCATTGTCCCCATTGTCCCCCATGTCCCCACATTGTCCCCATTGTCCCCATGTCCATGTGTCCCTATTGTCCCCCATTGTCCCCCCATTGTCCCCATTGTCCCCAATGTCCCCATGTCCCCATTGTCCCCCATTGTCCCCATTGTCCCCATGTCCCCCCATTGTCCCCATGTCCCCATGTCCCCCATTGTCCCCATGTCCCCCCATTGTCCCCATTGTCCCCATTCCCCCCATGTCCCCCCATTGTCCCCATTGTCCCCAATGTCCCCATGTCCCCCCGTTGTCCCCCATGTCTCCCCATGTCCCCATTGTCCCCCATGTCCCCATTGTCCCCATTCCCCCCATGTCCCCCCATTGTCCCCATTGTCCCCCCCTTGTCCCCATTGTCCCCATTGTCCCCAATGTCCCCATGTCCCCCTTGTCCCCCTTGTCCCCATTCTCCCCATTGTCCCCATTGTCCCCATTGTCCCCAATGTCCCCATGTCCCCCCGTTGTCCCCCATTGTCCCCATGTCCCCCCATTGTCCCCATTGTCCCCCTGTCCCAGCATCATCTTCGGGCGCTCACCTGCATCGCGGGGGCGCTGGGCGTGGCCGCGGGGGCGGAGCTTTCCCGCCGGCTCCGCCCCCTGACCCCAGGGGGCGACGCCCTCCTGTGCGGGGGGGCCCTCTTGGCCGCCGCCCCCTTCGTCTTCCTGGCGCTCGTGGTGGCCTCGGTGTCCCCAACGCTGTCCTACGTGAGTGTCCCCAATGTCCCCAAGTGTCCCCATGTCCCCAGGGTGTCCCCAGGGTGTCCCCAACGCTGTCCTACGTGAGTGTCCCCAATGTCCCCAAGTGTCCCCATGTCCCCAGGGTGTCCCCAGGGTGTCCCCAACGCTGTCCTACGTGAGTGTCCCCATGGCCCCAATGTCCCCAAGGTGACCCCGAGTGTCCCCAATGTCCCCAACGCTGTCCTACGTGAGTGTCCCCATGTCCCCAATGTCCCCAATGTCCCCAGGGTGTCCCCAACGCTGTCCTACGTGAGTGTCCCCAATGTCCCCAAGTGTCCCCGACTGTCCCCAACGCTGTCCTACGTGAGTGTCCCCATGTCCCCAATGTCCCCAATGTCCCCAAGTGTCCCCTGGGTGTCCCCCAATGTCCCCAATGTCCCCAAGTGTCCCCAATGTCCCCAGCGTGTCCCCATGTCCCCAACGCTGTCCTACGTGAGTGTCCCCATGTCCCCAATGTCCCCAGGGTGTCCCCAATGTCCCCAACGCTGTCCTACGTGAGTGTCCCATGTCCCCAATGTCCCCAATGTCCCCAAGTGTCCCCATGTCCCCAATGTCCCCAACGCTGTCCTACGTGAGTGTCCCTGTGTGTCCCCAATGTCCCCAATGTCCCCAGGGTGTCCCCAACACTGTCCTACGTGAGTGTCCCCATGTCCCCAATGTCCCCAATGTCCCCAAGGTGTCCCCGAGTGTCCCCAATGTCCCCAGCGTGTCCCCAATGTCCCCAAGTGTCCCCAGGGTGTCCCCAACGCTGTCCTACGTGAGTGTCCCCATGTCCCCAAGTGTCCCCAATGTCCCCAACGCTGTCCTACGTGAGTGTCCCCAATGTCACCAATGTCCCCAAGGTGTCCCCGAGTGTCCCCAATGTCCCCAAGTGTCCCCAGTGTCCCCAACGCTGTCCTACATGGGTGTCCCCATGTCCCCAATGTCCCCGAGTGTCCCCAATGTCCCCAACGCTGTCCTACGTGAGTGTCCCCATGTCCCCAATGTCCCCAAGTGTCCCCAATGTCCCTAGGGTGTCCCCAACGCTGTCCTACGTGAGTGTCCCCATGTCCTCAATGTCCCCAAGGTGTCCCCGAGTGTCCCCAATGTCCCCAGGGTGTCCCCAATGTCCCCAACGCTGTCCTACGTGAGTGTCCCCAATGTCCCCAAGTATCCCCTGGGTGTCCCCAAGTGTGCCCAATGTCCCCAAGTGTCCCCAGGTGTCCCCAACGCTGTTCTACGTGAGTGTCCCCATGTCCCCAATGTCCCCAAGTGTCCCCAATGTCCCCAAGTGTCCCCAGGGTGTCCCCAAGTGTCCCTGAGTGTCCCCAATGTCCCCGAGTGTCCCCAAGTGTCCCCAACGCTGTCCTACGTGAGTGTCCCCATGTCCCCAATGTCCCCAAGGTGTCCCCAATGTCCCCAAGTGTCCCCATGTCCCCAATGTCCCCAACGCTGTCCTACGTGAGTGTCCCTCCCCATGTCCCCAATGTCCCCAATGTCCCCAACGCTGTCCTACATGAGTGTCCCCAATGTCCCCAAGGTGTCCCCGAGTGTCCCAATGTCCCCAAGTGTCCCCAGGTGTCCCCAACGCTGTCCTACGTGAGTGTCCCCATGTCCCCAATGTCCCCAAGGTGTCCCTGAGTGTCCCCAAGTGTCCCCTGGGTGTCCCCAAGTGTGCCCAATGTCCCCAAGTGTCCCCAGGTGTCCCCAATGCTGTCCTACGTGAGTGTCCCCATGTCCCCAATGTCCCCAAGGTGTCCCTGAGTGTCCCCAAGTGTCCCCTGGGTGTCCCAAGTGTGCCCAATGTCCCCAAGTGTCCCCAGGTGTCCCCAACGCTGTCCTACGTGAGTGTCCCCCAGATGTCCCCAGTGTCCCCAATGTCCCCAGGGTGTCCCCAACGCTGTCCTACGTGAGTGTCCCCATGTCCCCAAGTGTCCCCAATGTCCCCAAGTGTCCCTAGGGTGTCCCCAACGCTGTCGTACGTGAGTGTCCCCAATGTCCCCATGTCCCAAGTGTCCCCAGGGTGTCCCCCATGTCCCCAAGTGTCCCTAGGGTGTCCCCAATGTCCCCAAGTGTCCCCAATGTCCCCATGTCCCCGAGTGTCCCCCAAGCGTCTCTAGGGTGTCCCCAATGTCCCCAGGTGTCCCCAAGTGTCCCTCATGTGTCCCCTTGCCCCCAAGTGTCCCTAGGGTGTCCCCACTGCTGTCCTACGTGAGTGTCCCAATGTCCCCAAGTGTCCCCAGGGTGTCCCCAACGCTGTCCTACGTGAGTGCCCCATGTCCCAATGTCCCCAGGGTGTCCCCAAGTGTCCCCAACGCTGTCCTATGTGTCAGTGTCCCAATGTCCCCAATGTCCCCAAGGTGTCCCTGAGTGTCCCCAATGTCCCCAACGCTGTCCTACATGAGTGTCCCCAATGTCCCCAGTGTCCCCCCATGTCCCCAAGGTGTCCCCATCCTGGCGCTCGTGGTGGCCCACGTGTCCCCCGCGCTGTCCTACATGAGTGTCCCCAGGGTGTCCCCAATGTCCCCAAGTGTCCCCATGTCCCCCCAGGGTGTCCCCACGTGTCCCCATGGTGTCCCCGTGTCCCCAATGTCCTCCCATGTCCCCGTGTCCCCAATGTCCCCACGTCCCTATGTCCCCCCATGGTGTCCCCACGTGTCCCCATGTCCCCGTGTCCCCATTGTCCCCATTGTCCCCTTCCTCCCCCAGGTCTTCATCTTCCTCGCGGAGACGCTGCTGTCCTTCAACTGGGCCATCGTGGCCGACATCCTCATGGTGACAGGGACAGGGGGGGACATGGGGACATGGGGACATTGGGGACATGGGGACATGGGGGGACATTGGGGACATGGGGACATGGGGGACATGGGGGACATGGGGGGAAATGGAGGGACATGGGGGACATTGGGGGATATAGGGGGCATGGGGACATTGGGGACATGGGGGAACATGAGGGAACATGGGGGACATGGGGACATGGGGACATTGGGGACATGGGGGACATGGGGACATGGGGGGACATTGGGGACATGGGGGACATGGGGGGACAGGGGGGGACATGGGGACATTGGGGACATGGGGGGACATGGGGGAAATGGAGGGACATGGGGGACATGGGGACATTGGGGACATTGGGGACATGGGGGACATGGGGACATTGGGGACATGGGGGATATGGGAGGACATGGGAGACATTGAGGTGACACAGGGTGACATCAGGTGACACTGGTGTCCCCAGGACGTGGTTGTCCCCACCCGCCGCTCCACGGCCGAGGGGACCTTGGGGTGACACGGGAGGACATGGGGGGACATTGGGGTGATACAGGTTGATCTGGGGGGACCTTGGGGACATTGAGGTGACATTGAGGTGACATTGGTGACACTGGTGTCCCCAGGACGTGGTTGTCCCCACCCGTCGCTCCACGGCCGAGGGGACATTGGGGTGACACAGGGGGACATGGGGGGACATTGGGGTGACACAGGGTGATCTGGGGGGACATTGGGGACCTTGGGGACATTGAGGTGACATTGAGGTGACATTGGTGACACCGGTGTCCCCAGGACGTGGTTGTCCCCACGCGTCGCTCCACGGCCGAGGGGACCTTGGGGTGACACAGGGGGACATGGGGGGACATTGGGGTGATACAGGTTGATCTGGGGGGACCTTGGGGACATTGAGGTGACATTGAGGTGACATTGGTGACACCGGTGTCCCCAGGACGTGGTTGTCCCCACCCGTCGCTCCACGGCCGAGGGGACATGGGGGTGACACAGGGGGATATGGGGGGACATTGGGGGTGACATTGGGGACATTGGGGGGACCTTGGGGACATTGAGGTGACATTGAGGTGACACTGGTGACACTGGTGTCCCCAGGACGTGGTTGTCCCCACGCGCCGCTCCACGGCCGAGGGGACATGGGGGTGACACAGGGGGACATGGGGGGACATTGGGGTGATACAGGTTGATCTGGGGGGACCTTGGGGACCTTGGGGACATTGAGGTGACATTGAGGTGACATTGGGGACACTGGTGTCCCCAGGACGTGGTTGTCCCCACCCGCCGCTCCACGGCCGAGGGGACATGGGGGTGACACAGGGGGACATGGGGGGACATTGGGGTGACACAGGGGGACATTGGGGACATTGGGGTGACATTGGGGTGACATTGGGGTGACATTGAGGTGACATTGGTGACACGTGTGTCCCCAGGACGTGGTTGTCCCCACCCGCCGCTCCACGGCCGAGGGGACATTGGGGTGACACAGGGGGACATGGGGGGACATTGGGGTGATACAGGTTGATCTGGGGGGACATTGGGGACATTGAGGTGACATTGAGGTGACATTGAGGTGACATTGGTGACACCGGTGTCCCCAGGACGTGGTTGTCCCCACGCGCCGCTCCACGGCCGAGGGGACCTTGGGGTGACACAGGGGGACATGGGGGGACATTGGGGTGATACAGGTTGATCTGGGGGACATTGGGGACCTTGGGGACATTGAGGTGACATTGAGGTGACATTGGTGACACTGGTGTCCCCAGGACGTGGTTGTCCCCACCCGCCGCTCCACGGCCGAGGGGACATTGGGGTGACACAGGGGGACATGGGGGGACATTGGGGTGATACAGGTTGATCTGGGGGGACATTGGGGACCTTGGGGACATTGAGGTGACACTGAGGTGACATTGGTGACACTGGTGTCCCCAGGACGTGGTTGTCCCCACCCGTCGCTCCACGGCCGAGGGGACATTGGGGTGACACAGGGGGACATGGGGGGACATTGGGGTGATACAGGGTGATCTGGGGGACATTGGGGACATTGAGGTGACATTGAGGTGACATTGGTGACACCGGTGTCCCCAGGACGTGGTTGTCCCACGCGTCGCTCCACGGCCGAGGGGACATGGGGGTGACACAGGGGGACATGGGGGGACATTGGGGTGACACAGGGGGACATGGGGGGACATTGGGGTGATACAGGTTGATCTGGGGGGACATTGGGGACATTGAGGTGACATTGAGGTGACATTGAGGTGACATTGGTGACATTGAGGTGACACTGGTGTCCCCAGGACGTGGTTGTCCCCACCCGCCGCTCCACGGCCGAGGGGACCTTGGGGTGACACAGGGGGACATGGGGGACATTGGGGTGATACAGGTTGATCTGGGGGGACATTGGGGACCTTGGGGACCTTGGGGACATTGAGGTGACATTGAGGTGACATTGGTGACACGTGTGTCCCCAGGACGTGGTTGTCCCCACGCGTCGCTCCACGGCCGAGGGGACATTGGGGACATTGAGGTGACATTGAGGTGACATTGAGGTGACATTGGTGACACTGGTGTCCCCAGGACGTGGTTGTCCCCACGCGTCGCTCCACGGCCGAGGCTCTCCAGATCGTCGTGTCCCACCTGCTCGGGGACGCCGGGAGCCCCTACGTCATCGGCCTGGTGACAATGGGGACATGGGGGGACACGGGGGGGACATGGGACATGGGGGACAATGGGGACACGGGGGGGACATGGGAGGGACATGGGGGGACATGGGGACACAGGGACACCGGGAGCCCCGACGTCATCGGCCTGGTGACAATGGGGACACGGGGACATGGGGGGGACATGGGACACGGGGGGGACATGGGGGGGACATGGAGGGGACGGGGACATGGGGACATGGGACACGGGGGACATGGGACACGGGGGACATGGGGACACTGGGAGCCCCTACGTCATCGGCCTGGTGACAATGGGGACATGGGACACGGGGGACATGGGGGGAAATGGGGACATGGGGACATGGGGGGGACACGGGGTGGGACATGGGACACGGGGGACAATGGGGACACTGGGAGCCCCTACGTCATCGACCTGGTGACAATGGGGACATGGGGGACATGGTGGGGACATGGGAGGGACGGGGGGGGACATGGGACACAGGGGGGACATGGGGACATGGGGGGGGGGGACAGGGACACGAGGGGAGCTTGGGGACACTGGGAGGGACATGGGGACACGGGGACACCAGGGGGGGACACGGGGACATGGGGGACACCGGGAGCCCCTACGTCATCGGCCTGGTGACACGGGGACACGGGGGGGGACATGGGGACACCAGGAGGGGGGACATGGGGACAGGCAGGGGGTGGCCCTGTCCCTGCAGAGGGCGCTGCTGCCCTGCGCCCTGGTGGCACCGGGATGTCCCCAATGTCCCCAATGTCCCCAGATGAGTGACACGCTGTGCCCGGGCTGGCGTAGGGACACATAGGGGTGGCACCAGGGTGTCACAGGGGTGTCCCAATGTCCCCAATGTCCCCACGCGAGCGCCGCGCTCTGTCCATGGGGGTGTCCCCGATGTCCCCAATGTCCCCAATGTCCCCAGATGAGTGACACGCTGTGCCCGGGCTGGCATAGGGACACATAGGGGTGACACCAGGGGGTCACAGGGGTGTCCTCAATGTCACCAATGTCCCCAATGTCCCACGTGAGCGCAGTGTGGGGGTGGCACAGGGGTCCATGGGGGTGTCCCCGATGTCCCCAATGTCCCCAGATGAGTGACACACTGTGCCCGGGCTGCCATAGGGACACATGGGGGTGACACCAGGGTGACACCGGAGTGTCCCCAATGTCCCCAATGTCCCCAATGTCCCCAGATGAGTGACACGCTGTGCCCAGGCTGGCATAGGGACACATAGGGGTGACACCGGAGTGACACCGGAGTGTCCCCAATGTCCCCGATGTCCCCAATGTCCCCACACGAGCACCGCGCTCTGTCCCTGGGGGTGTCCCCAATGTCCCCAATGTCCCCAGATGAGTGACACGCTGTGCCCCTGCTGGCATAGGGACACATAGGGGTGACACCAGGGTGACACCGGGGTGTCCCCAATGTCCCCAATGTCCCCAGATGAGTGACACGCTGTGCCCCTGCTGGCATAGGGACACATAGGGGTGACACCAGGGTGACACCGGAGTGTCCCCAATGTCCCCAATGTCCCCACGCGAGCGCCGTGCTCTGTCCATGGGGGTGTCCCCAATGTCCCCAATGTCCCCAATGTCCCCACGCGAGCGCCGCGCTCTGTCCTGGGGGTGTCCCCAATGTCCCCAATGTCCCCAGATGAGTGACACGCTGTGCCCCTGCTGGCATAGGGACACATAGGGGTGACACCAGGGTGACACCGGGGTGTCCCCAATGTCCCCAATGTCCCCAGATGAGTGACACGCTGTGCCCCTGCTGGCATAGGGACACATAGGGGTGACACCAGGGTGACACCGGAGTGTCCCCAATGTCCCCAATGTCCCCAATGTCCCCAGATGAGTGACACGCTGTGCCCGGGCTGCCATAGGGACACATAGGGGTGACACCAGGATGTCACAGGGGTGTCCCCAATGTCCCCAATGTCCCCAATGTCCCCAGATGAGTGACACGCTGTGCCCAGGCTGGCATAGGGACACATAGGGGTGGCACCAGGATGTCACAGGGGTGTCCCCAATGTCCCCAATGTCCCCACGCGAGCGCCGCGCTCTGTCCATGGGGGTGGCCCAGGGATGTCCCCAATGTCCCCAGATGAGTGACACGCTGTGCCAGGCTGGCATAGGGACACATAGGGGTGACACCAGGGTGACACCGGAGTGTCCCCAATGTCCCCAATGTCCCCAGATGAGTGACACGCTGTGCCCGGGCTGGCATAGGGACACATAGGGGTGACACCGGAGTGACACCGGAGTGTCCCCAATGTCCCCAATGTCCCCAGATGAGTGACACGCTGTGCCCGGGCTGGCATAGGGACACATAGGGGTGACACCAGGGTGTCACAGGGATGTCCTCAATGTCCCCAATGTCCCCACGCGAGCGCTGCGCTCTGTCCCTGGGGGTGTCCCCGATGTCCCCAATGTCCCCAATGTCCCCAGATGAGTGACACACTGTGCGCAGGCTGGCATAGGGACACATAGGGGTGACACCAGGGTGACACCGGAGTGTCCCCAATGTCCCCAATGTCCCCACGCGAGTGCCGTGCTTTGTCCATGGGGGTGTCCCCGGTGTCCCCAATGTCCCCAGATGAGTGACACGCTGTGCCCATGCTGGCATAGGGACACATAGGGGTGACACCAGGGTGTCACAGAGATGTCCTCAATGTCCCCAATGTCCCCAATGTCCCCAGATGAGTGACACACTGTGCCTGGGCTGGCATAGGGACACATGGGGGTGACACCAGGGTGACACCGGAGTGTCCCCAATGTCCCCAATGTCCCCAGATGAGTGACACACTGTGCCTGGGCTGGCATAGGGACACATAGGGGTGACACCAGGGTGTCACAGAGATGCCCTCAATGTCCCCAATGTCCCCAATGTCCCCACGCGAGCGCTGCCCTCTGTCCATGGGGGTGTCCCCGATGTCCCCAATGTCCCATGCGAGTGCCACGCTGTCCCCATACTGGCATAGGGACACATGGGGGTGACACCGGAGTGTCCCCAATGTCCCCAATGTCCCCACGCGAGCGCCACGCTGTGCCCATGCTGCCATAGGGACACATAGGGGTGACACCGGAGTGTCCCCAATGTCCCTGATGTCCTCAATGTCCTTGATGTCCCCTCAATGTCCCCAATGTCCCTGACATCCCCAATGTCCCCAATGTCCCCATGTCCCCAGGTCAGTGACGCTCTCCGCTCGATGTCCCCCCCGTCCCTCGGTGGCTCCGCCCTGTCCCTGCAGAGGTCCCTCCTCCCCTGCTCCCTGGTGTCCCCAATGTCCCCAATGTCCCCATGTCCCCATGTCCCCATTCCCCCATATCCCCTCATTGTCCCCACATCCCCTCAATGTCCCCAGGTCAGTGACACCCTCCGCTCGATGTCCCCTCCATCCCTCGGTGCTCCGCCCTGTCCCTGCAGAGGTCCCTCCTCCCCTGCTCCCTGGTGTCCCATGTCCTCATGTCTCTCATGTCCCCCATTCCCCAATGTCCCCACGTCCCCTCATTGTCCCCAATGTCCCCTCGATGTCCCCAGGTCAGTGACGCTCTCCGTGCAGTGTCCCCTCCGTCCCTCGGTGGCTCCGCGTTGTCCCTGCAGAGGGCGCTGCTCCCCTGCTCCCTGGTGTCCCCAATGTCCCCAATGTCCCCATGTCTCTGATGTCCCCTCATTGTCCCCATGTCCCCAGGTCAGTGACGCCCTGCGCTCGGTGTCCCCACCATCCCTGGGTGGCTCCGCCCTGTCCCTCCAAAGGTCCCTCCTCCCCTGCTCCCTGGTGGCCGCTCTGGGCGGCGCCGCCTTCCTGGCCACGGCCCTGGGATCGACAGGGACCGACGTGAGTGACAATGAGAGGGGACAATGGGGGGACATGGG